>NC_091374.1:19490397-19520397 GCF_038502225.1 Cherax quadricarinatus
AAACTTGAACCTACACTAAACAACAAACTTGAACCTACACTAAACAACAAATTTGAACCTACACTAAACATCAAACTTGAACCTACACTAAACAACAAACTTGAACCTACACTAAACATCAAACTTGAACCTACACTAAACAACAAACTTGAACCTACACTAAACATCAAACTTGAACCTACACTAAACAACAAACTTGAACCTACACTAAACATCAAACTTGAACCTACACTAAACAACAAACTTGAACCTACACTAAACATCAAACTTGAACCTACACTAAACATCAAACTTGAACCTACACTAAACAACAAACTTGAACCTACACTAAACATCAAACTTGAACCTACACTAAACAACAAATTTGAACCTATACTAAACAACAAACTTGAACCTACACTAAACAACAAACTTGAACCTACACTAAACAACAAACTTGAACCTACACTAAACATCAAACTTGAACCTACACTAAACAACAAACTTGAACCTACACTAAACATCAAACTTGAACCTACACTAAACAACAAACTTGAACCTACACTAAACAACAAACTTGAACCTACACTAAACATCAAACTTGAACCTACACTAAACAACAAACTTGAACCTACACTAAACATCAAACTTGAACCTACACTAAACAACAAACTTGAACCTACACTAAACAACAAACTTGAACCTACACTAAACATCAAACTTGAACCTACACTAAACAACAAACTTGAACCTACACTAAACAACAAACTTGAACCTACACTAAACAACAAACTTGAACCTACACTAAACAACAAACTTGAACCTACACTAAACATCAAACTTGAACCTACACTAAACAACAAACTTGAACCTACACTAAACAACAAACTTGAACCTACACTAAACAACAAACTTGAACCTACACTAAACAACTAACTTGAACCTACACTAAACAACAAACTTGAACCTACACTAAACAACAAACTTGAACCTACACTAAACAACAAACTTGAACCTACACTAAACAACAAACTTGAACCTACACTAAACAACAAACTTGTACCTACACTAAACAACAAGCCTAAGATTTAATGGATAAGTATTTGCTGTTTAAGTCTTGGATAATGGTCATCAGGATATGAAGACAGATCTGTCAGGATAACCCAAGATAATTCAGCATAACCTGGGATAACTCAGGATACCCCGGGATAACTTACGATAACCCGGGGTGACTCAGGATAACCCGGTATAACTAGGGGTAATCCGGGATAACTAAGGGTAAACCCGGGATGACTCAGTATACCCCGGGATAACTTAGGATAAACCCTGGATAACTCAGGATAACCCAGCATAACTTAGGATAAACCCGGGGTGTCTCACAATACTCGAGGATAACTTAGGATAAACCCTGGATGACTCAGGATACCCCGGGATAATTTAGGATAAACGCGGGATATCCTGGGATAACTCGGAATAACCCGGGATAACTCAGGATAAACCCGGGATAACCCAGGATAACTCAGGATAACCCGGAATAACTTAAGATAACCCGGGAAAACTCATGATACCCAGGGATAACATATGATAGCCCGGGATAACTCAGGATACCTGGGGATAACTTAGAATAACCCAGAATGACTCAGGAAAACCATGGGATAACTCAGGAAAACCATGGGATAACTCAGGATAACCCGAGATAACTCAGGATAACCCGGGATAACACAGGATAACCCGGGATAACTCAGGATAACCCAGTAACCCAAGATAATCCACTAAAGTCAAACACTCTGGCTTCTGATCCGAGAACACATTGTCCAATTATTTCAGGAAATCTGATATACTGAAAAATACACAAGTAACACGTAGGGGAGAGACGTTTATGACGACGTATCGGTCCGGCTTGGACCATTTACAAGCCATTTACAAGCCATTTACAATGTTAGGAATGGTCATCATAAGAGTGGACACAGGACGCTGGTACCTGTCAGTGGCGTCATCAATGTTAGGAATGGTCATCATAAGAGTGGACACAGGACGCTGTTACCTGTCAGTGGCGTCATCAATGTTAGGAATGGTCATCATAAGAGTGGACACAGGACGCTGGTACCTGTCAGTGGTGTCATCAATGTTAGGAATGGTCATCATAAGAGTGGACACAGGACACTGGTACCTGTCAGTGGTGTCATCAATGTTAGGAATGGTCATCATAAGAGTGGACACAGGACGCTGGTACCTGTCAGTGGCGTCACCAATGTTAGGAATGGTCATCATAAGAGTGGACACAGGACGCTGGTACCTGTCAGTGGTGTCATCAATGTTAGGAATGGTCATCATAAGAGTGGACACAGGACACTGGTACCTGTCAGTGGTGTCATCAATGTTAGGAATGGTCATCATAAGAGTGGACACAGGACGCTGGTACCTGTCAGTGGTGTCATCAATGTTAGGAATGGTCATCATAAGAGTGGACACAGGACACTGGTACCTGTCAGTGGCGTCACCAATGTTAGGAATGGTCATCATAAGAGTGGACACAGGACGCTGGTACCTGTCAGTGGTGTCATCAATGTTAGGAATGGTCATCATAAGAGTGGACACAGGACGCTGGTACCTGTCAGTGGCGTCACCAATGTTAGGAATGGTCATCATAAGAGTGGACACAGGACGCTGGTACCTGTCAGTGGTGTCATCAATGTTAGGAATGGTCATCATAAGAGTGGACACAGGACGCTGGTACCTGTCAGTGGTGTCATCAATGTTAGGAATGGTCATCATAAGAGTGGACACAGGACGCTGGTACCAATGTCAGTGGTGTCATCAATGTTAGGAATGGTCATCATAAGAGTGGACACAGGACGCTGGTACCTGTCAGTGGTGTCATCAATGTTAGGAATGGTCATCATAAGAGTGGACACAGGACGCTGGTACCTGTCAGTGGTGTCATCAATGTTAGGAATGGTCATCATAAGAGTGGACACAGGACGCTGGTACCTGTCAGTGGTGTCATCAATGTTAGGAATGGTCATCATAAGAGTGGACACAGGACACTGGTACCTGTCAGTGGTGTCATCAATGTTAGGAATGGTCATCATAAGAGTGGACACAGGACGCTGGTACCTGTCAGTGGTGTCATCAATGTTAGGAATGGTCATCATAAGAGTGGACACAGGACGCTGGTACCTGTCAGTGGTGTCATCAATGTTAGGAATGGTCATCATAAGAGTGGACACAGGACACTGGTACCTGTCAGTGGTGTCATCAATGTTAGGAATGGTCATCATAAGAGTGGACACAGGACGCTGGTACCTGTCAGTGGTGTCATCAATGTTAGGAATGGTCATCATAAGAGTGGACACAGGACGCTGGTACCTGTCAGTGGTGTCATCAATGTTAGGAATAGGAATGGTCATCATAACAGTGGACACAGGACGCTGGTACCTGTCAGTGGTGTCATCAATGTTAGGAATGGTCATCATAAGAGTGGACACAGGACGCTGGTACCTGTCAGTGGTGTCATCAATGTTAGGAATGGTCATCATAAGAGTGGACACAGGACGCTGGTACCTGTCAGTGGTGTCATCAATGTTAGGAATGGTCATCATAAGAGTGGACACAGGACACTGGTACCTGTCAGTGGTGTCATCAATGTTAGGAATGGTCATCATAAGAGTGGACACAGGACGCTGGTACTTGTCAGTGGTGTCATCAATGTTAGGAATGGTCATCATAAGAGTGGACACAGGACGCTGGTACCTGTCAGTGGTGTCATCAATGTTAGGAATGGTCATCATAAGAGTGGACACAGGACACTGGTACCTGTCAGTGGTGTCATCAATGTTAGGAATGGTCATCATAAGAGTGGACACAGGACGCTGGTACCTGTCAGTGGTGTCATCAATGTTAGGAATGGTCATCATAAGAGTGGACACAGGACACTGGTACCTGTAAGTGGTGTCATCAATGTTAGGAATGGTCATCATAAGAGTGGACATAGGACACTGGTACCTGTCAGTGGTGTCATCAATGTTAGGAATGGTCATCATAAGAGTGGACACAGGACACTGGTACCTGTCAATGGTGTCATCAATGTTAGGAATGGTCATCATAAGAGTGGACACAGGACGCTGGCACCTGTCAGTGGTGTCATCAATGTTAGGAATGGTCATCATAAGAGTGGACACAGGACGCTGGTACCTGTCAGTGATGTCATCAATGTTAGGAATGGTCATCATAAGAGTGGACACAGGACGCTGGTACCTGTCAGTGGCGTCACCAATGTTAGGAATGGTCATCATAAGAGTGGACACAGGACGCTGGTACCTGTCAGTGGTGTCATCAATGTTAGGAATGGTCATCATAAGAGTGGACACACGACGCTGGTACCTGTCAGTGGCGTCACCAATGTTAGGAATGGTCATCATAAGAGTGGACACAGGACGCTGGTACCTGTCAGTGGTGTCATCAATGTTAGGAATGGTCATCATAAGAGTGGACACAGGACGCTGGTACCTGTCAGTGGTGTCACCAATGTTAGGAATGGTCATCATAAGAGTGGACACAGGACACTGGTACCTGTCAGTGGTGTCATCAATGTTAGGAATGGTCATCATAAGAGTGGACACAGGACGCTGGTACCTGTCAGTGGTGTCATCAATGTTAGGAATGGTCATCATAAGAGTGGACACAGGACACTGGTACCTGTCAGTGGTGTCACCAATGTTAGGAATGGTCATCATAAGAGTGGACACAGGACGCTGGTACCTGTCAGTGGTGTCATCAATGTTAGGAATGGTCATCATAAGAGTGGACACAGGACGTTGGTACCTGTCAGTGGTGTCATCAATGTTAGGAATGGTCATCATAAGAGTGGACACAGGACGCTGGTACCTGTCAGTGGTGTCATCAATGTTAGGAATGGTCATCATAAGAGTGGACACAGGACGCTGGTACCTGTCAGTGGTGTCATCAATGTTAGGAATGGTCATCATAAGAGTGGACACAGGACGCTGGTACCTGTCAGTGGTGTCACCAATGTTAGGAATGGTCATCATAAGAGTGGACACAGGACACTGGTACTTGTCAGTGGTGTCATCAATGTTAGGAATGGTCATCATAAGAGAGGACACAGGACGCTGGTACTTGTCAGTGGTGTCATCAATGTTAGGAATGGTCATCATAAGAGTGGACACAGGACGCTGGTACTTGTCAGTGGTGTCATCAATGTTAGGAATGGTCATCATAAGAGAGGACACAGGACGCTGGTACTTGTCAGTGGTGTCATCAATGTTAGGAATGGTCATCATAAGAGTGGACACAGGACGCTGGTACTTGTCAGTGGTGTCATCAATGTTAGGAATGGTCATCATAAGAGAGGACACAGGACGCTGGTACTTGTCAGTGGCGTCATCAATGTTAGGAATGGTCATCATAAGAGTGGACACAGGACACTGGTACCTGTCAGTGGTGTCATCAATGTTAGGAATGGTCATCATAAGAGTGGACACAGGACACTGGTACCTGTCAGTGGTGTCATCAATGTTAGGAATGGTCATCATAAGAGTGGACACAGGACACTGGTACCTGTCAGTGGCGTCACCAATGTTAGGAATGGTCATCATAAGAGTGGACACAGGACGCTGGTACCTGTCAGTGGCGTCATCAATGTTAGGAATGGTCATCATAAGAGTGGACACAGGACACTGGTACCTGTCAGTGGCGTCACGAATGTTAGGAATGGTCATCATAAGAGTGGACACAGGACACTGGTACCTGTCAGTGGCGTCATCAATGTTAGGAATGGTCATCATAAGAGTGGACACAGGACGCTGGTACCTGTCAGTGGCGTCATCAATGTTAGGAATGGTCATCATAAGAGTGGACACAGGACACTGGTACCTGTCAGTGGCGTCACCAATGTTAGGAATGGTCATCATAAGAGTGGACACAGGACACTGGTACCTGTCAGTGGTGTCATCAATGTTAGGAATGGTCATCATAAGAGTGGACACAGGACGCTGGTACCTGTCAGTGGCGTCACCAATGTTAGGAATGGTCATCATAAGAGTGGACACAGGACGCTGGTACGTGTCAGTGGTGTCATCAATGTTAGGAATGGTCATCATAAGAGTGGACACAGGACGCTGGTACTTGTCAGTGGTGTCATCAATGTTAGGAATGGTCATCATAAGAGTGGACACAGGACGCTGGTACTTGTCAGTGGTGTCATCAATGTTAGGAATGGTCATCATAAGAGTGGACACAGGACGCTGGTACCTGTCAGTGATGTCATCAATGTTAGGAATGGTCATCATAAGAGTGGACACAGGACACTGGTACCTGTCAGTGGTGTCATCAATGTTAGGAATGGTCATCATAAGAGTGGACACAGGACGCTGGTACCTGTCAGTGGCGTCATCAATGTTAGGAATGGTCATCATAAGAGTGGACACAGAACGCTGGTACCTGTCAGTGGTGTCATCAATGTTAGGAATGGTCATCATAAGAGTGGACACAGGACGCTGGTACCTGTCAGTGGTGTCATCAATGTTAGGAATGGTCATCATAGGAGTGGACACAGGACACTGGTACCTGTCAGTGGTGTCATCAATGTTAGGAATGGTCATCATAAGAGTGGACACAGGACACTGGTACCTGTCAGTGGCGTCATCAATGTTAGGAATGGTCATCATAAGAGTGGACACAGGACACTGGTACCTGTCAGTGGTGTCATCAATGTTAGGAATGGTCGTCATAAGAGTGGACACAGGACACTGGTACCTGTCAGTGGTGTCATCAATGTTAGGAATGGTCATCATAAGAGTGGACACAGGACGCTCGTAAATGTCAGTGGTGTCATCAGTGTTAGGAATGGTCATCATAAGAGTGGACACAGGACACTGGTACCTGTCAGTGGTGTCATCAATGTTAGGAATGGTCATCATAAGAGTGGACACAGGACGCTGGTACCTGTCAGTGGTGTCATCAATGTTGGGAATGGTCATCATAAGAGTGGACACAGGACGCTGGTACCTGTCAGTGGCGTCATCAATGTTAGGAATGGTCATCATAAGAGTGGACACAGGACGCTGGTACCTGTCAGTGGTGTCATCAATGTTAGGAATGGTCATCATAAGAGTGGACACAGGACGCTGGTACCTGTCAGTGGTGTCATCAATGTTAGGAATGGTCATCATAAGAGTGGACACAGGACGCTGGTACCTGTCAGTGGTGTCATCAATGTTAGGAATGGTCATCATAAGAGTGGACACAGGACGCTGGTACGTGTCAGTGGTGTCATCAATGTTAGGAATGGTCATCATAAGAGTGGACACAGGACGCTGGTACTTGTCAGTGGTGTCATCAATGTTAGGAATGGTCATCATAAGAGTGGACACAGGACACTGGTACCTGTCAGTGGTGTCATCAATGTTAGGAATGGTCATCATAAGAGTGGACACAGGACGCTGGTACCTGTCAGTGGTGTCATCAATGTTAGGAATGGTCATCATAAGAGTGGACACAGGACACTGCTACCTGTCAGTGGTGTCATCAATGTTAGGAATGGTCATCATAAGAGTGGACACAGGACGCTGGTACCTGTCAGTGGTGTCATCAATGTTAGGAATGGTCATCATAAGAGTGGACACAGGACGCTGGTACCTGTCAGAGGCGTCATCAATGTTAGGAATGGTCATCATAAGAGTGGACACATGACACTGGTACCTGTCAGTGGTGTCATCAATGTTAGGAATGGTCATCATAAGAGTGGACACAGGACATCTGGTACCTGTCAGTGGTGTCATCAATGTTAGGAATGGTCATCATAAGAGTGGACACAGGACGCTGGTACCTGTCAGTGGTGTCATCAATGTTAGGAATGGTCATCATAAGAGTGGACACAGGACACTGGTACCTGTCAGTGGTGTCATCAATGTTAGGAATGGTCATCATAAGAGTGGACACAGGACACTGGTACCTGTCAGTGGTGTCATCAATGTTAGGAATGGTCATCATAAGAGTGGACACAGGACGCTGGTACCTGTCAGTGGTACCTGTCACCAATGTTAGGAATGGTCATCATAAGAGTGGACACAGGACGCTGGTACCTGTCAGTGGTGTCATCAATGTTAGGAATGGTCATCATAAGAGTGGACACAGGACGCTGGTACCTGTCAGTGGCGTCATCAATGTTAGGAATGGTCATCATAAGAGTGGACACAGGACGCTGGTACCTGTCAGTGGTGTCATCAATGTTAGGAATGGTCATCATAAGAGTGGACACAGGACGCTGGTACCTGTCAGTGGTGTCATCAATGTTAGGAATGGTCATCATAAGAGTGGACACAGGACGCTGGTACCTGTCAGTGGTGTCATCAATGTTAGGAATGGTCATCATAAGAGTGGACACAGGACGCTGGTACCTGTCAGTGGCGTCATCAATGTTAGGAATGGTCATCATAAGAGTGGACACAGGACACTGGTACCTGTCAGTGGTGTCATCAATGATAGGAATGGTCATCATAAGAGTGGACACAGGACGCTGGTACTTGTCAGTGGTGTCATCAATGTTAGGAATGGTCATCATAAGAGTGGACACAGGACACTGGTACCTGTCAGTGGTGTCATCAATGTAAGGAATGGTCATCATAAGAGTGGACACAGGACGCTGGTACCTGTCAGTGGCGTCATCAATGTTAGGAATGGTCATCATAAGAGTGGACACAGGACGCTGGTACCTGTCAGTGGTGTCATCAATGTTAGGACTGGTCATCATAAGAGTGGACACAGGACACTGGTACCTGTCAGTGGTGTCATCAATGTTAGGAATGGTCATCATAAGAGTGGACACAGGACGCTGGTACTTGTCAGTGGTGTCATCATCATGTTAGGAATGGTCATCATGAGAGTGGACACAGGACGCTGGTACCTGTCAGTGGTGTCATCAATGTTAGGAATGGTCATCATAAGAGTGGACACAGGACGCTGGTACCTGTCAGTGGTGTCATCAATGTTAGGAATGGTCATCATAAGAGTGGACACAGGACGCTGGTACCTGTCAGTGGTGTCATCAATGTTAGGAATGGTCATCATAAGAGTGGACACAGGACGCTGGTACCTGTCAGTGGTGTCATCAATGTTAGGAATGGTCATCATAAGAGTGGACACAGGACGCTGGTACCTGTCAGTGGTGTCATCAATGTTAGGAATGGTCATCATAAGAGTGGACACAGGACGCTGGTACCTGTCAGTGGTGTCATCAATGTTAGGAATGGTCATCATAAGAGTGGACACAGGACACTGGTACCTGTCAGTGGTGTCATCAATGTTAGGAATGGTCATCATAAGAGTGGACACAGGACGCTGGTACCTGTCAGTGGTGTCATCAATGTTAGGAATGGTCATCATAAGAGTGGACACAGGACACTGGTACCTGTCAGTGGTGTCATCAATGTTAGGAATGGTCATCATAAGAGTGGACACAGGACGCTGGTACCTGTCAGTGGTGTCATCAATGTTAGGAATGGTCATCATAAGAGTGGACACAGGACGCTGGTACCTGTCAGTGGTGTCATCAATGTTAGGAATGGTCATCATAAGAGTGGACACAGGACGCTGGTACCTGTCAGTGGTGTCATCAATGTTAGGAATGGTCATCATAAGAGTGGACACAGGACGCTGGTACCTGTCAGTGGTGTCATCAATGTTAGGAATGGTCATCATAAGAGTGGACACAGGACGCTGGTACCTGTCAGTGGTGTCATCAATGTTAGGAATGGTCATCATAAGAGTGGACACAGGACGCTGGTACCTGTCAGTGGTGTCATCAATGTTAGGAATGGTCATCATAAGAGTGGACACAGGACGCTGGTACCTGTCAGTGGTGTCATCAATGTTAGGAATGGTCATCATAAGAGTGGACACAGGACGCTGGTACTTGTCAGTGGTGTCATCAATGTTAGGAATGGTCATCATAAGAGTGGACACAGGACGCTGGTACCTGTCAGTGGTGTCATCAATGTTAGGAATGGTCATCATAAGAGTGGACACAGGACACTGGTACCTGTCAGTGGTGTCATCAATGTTAGGAATGGTCATCATAAGAGTGGACACAGGACGCTGGTACCTGTCAGTGGTGTCATCAATGTTAGGAATGGTCATCATAAGAGTGGACACAGGACGCTGGTACCTGTCAGTGGTGTCATCAATGTTAGGAATGGTCATCATAAGAGTGGACACAGGACACTGGTACCTGTCAGTGGCAAATGTTAGGAATGGTCATCATAAGAGTGGACACAGGACGCTGTTACCTGTCAGTGGTGTCATCAATGTTAGGAATGGTCATCATAAGAGTGGACACAGGACGCTGGTACCTGTCAGTGGTGTCATCAATGTTAGGAATGGTCATCATAAGAGTGGACACAGGACGCTGGTACCTGTCAGTGGTGTCATCAATGTTAGGAATGGTCATCATAAGAGTGGACACAGGACACTGGTACCTGTCAGTGGTGTCATCAATGTTAGGAATGGTCATCATAAGAGTGGACACAGGACGCTGGTACCTGTCAGTGGTGTCATCAATGTTAGGAATGGTCATCATAAGAGTGGACACAGGACGCTGGTACCTGTCAGTGGTGTCATCAATGTTAGGAATGGTCATCATAAGAGTGGACACAGGACGCTGGTACCTGTCAGTGGTGTCATCAATGTTAGGAATGGTCATCATAAGAGTGGACACAGGACGCTGGTACCTGTCAGTGGCGTCATCAATGTTAGGAATGGTCATCATAAGAGTGGACACAGGACACTGGTACCTGTCAGTGGTGTCATCAATGTTAGGAATGGTCATCATAAGAGTGGACACAGGACGCTGGTACCTGTCAGTGGTGTCATCAATGTTAGGAATGGTCATCATAAGAGTGGACACAGGACGCTGGTACCTGTCAGTGGTGTCATCAATGTTAGGAATGGTCATCATAAGAGTGGACACAGGACGCTGGTACCTGTCAGTGGCGTCATCAATGTTAGGAATGGTCATCATAAGAGTGGACACAGGACACTGGTACCTGTCAGTGGTGTCATCAATGTTAGGAATGGTCATCATAAGAGTGGACACAGGACGCTGGTACCTGTCAGTTGTGTCATCAATGTTAGGAATGGTCATCATAAGAGTGGACACAGGACACTGGTACCTGTCAGTGGTGTCATCAATGTTAGGAATGGTCATCATAAGAGTGGACACAGGACGCTGGTACCTGTCAGTGGTGTCATCAATGTTAGGAATGGTCATCATAAGAGTGGACACAGGACACTGGTACCTGTCAGTGGTGTCATCAATGTTAGGAATGGTCATCATAAGAGTGGACACAGGACGCTGGTACCTGTCAGTGGTGTCATCAATGTTAGGAATGGTCATCATAAGAGTGGACACAGGACGCTGGTACCTGTCAGTGGTGTCATCAATGTTAGGAATGGTCATCATAAGAGTGGACACAGGACGCTGGTACTTGTCAGTGGTGTCACCAATGTTAGGAATGGTCATCATAAGATTGGACACAGGACGCTGGTACCTGTCAGTGGTGTCATCAATGTTAGGAATGGTCTTCATAAGAGTGGACACAGGACGCTGGTACCTGTCAGTGGTGTCATCAATGTAAGGAATGGTCATCATGAGAGTGGACACAGGACACTGGTACCTGTCAGTGGTGTCACCAATGTTAGGAATGGTCTTGATAAGAGTGGACACAGGACGCTGGTACCTGTCAGTGGTGTCACCAATGTTAGGAATGGTCTTGATAAGAGTGGACACAGGACACTGGTACCTGTCAGTGGTGTCACCAATGTTAGGAATGGTCTTCATAAGAGTGGACACAGGACACTGGTACCTGTCAGTGGTGTCATCAATGTTAGGAATGGTCATCATAAGAGTGGACACAGGACGCTGGTACCTGTCAGTGGCGTCATCAATGTTAGGAATGGTCATCATAAGAGTGGACACAGGACGCTGGTACTTGTCAGTGGTGTCATCAATGTTAGGAATGGTCATCATAAGAGTGGACACAGGACGCTGGTACCTGTCAGTGGTGTCATCAATGTTAGGAATGGTCATCATAAGAGTGGACACAGGACACTGGTACCTGTCAGTGGTGTCATCAATGTTAGGAATGGTCATCATAAGAGTGGACACAGGACACTGGTACCTGTCAGTGGTGTCACCAATGTTAGGAATGGTCATCATAAGAGTGGACACAGGACACTGGTACTTGTCAGTGGTGTCATCAATGTTAGGAATGGTCATCATAAGAGAGGACACAGGACGCTGGTACTTGTCAGTGGTGTCATCAATGTTAGGAATAGTCATCATAAGAGTGGACACAGGACGCTGGTACTTGTCAGTGGTGTCATCAATGTTAGGAATGGTCATCATAAGAGAGGACACAGGACGCTGGTACTTGTCAGTGGCGTCATCAATGTTAGGAATGGTCATCATAAGAGTGGACACAGGACACTGGTACCTGTCAGTGGTGTCATCAATGTTAGGAATGGTCATCATAAGAGTGGACACAGGACACTGGTACCTGTCAGTGGTGTCATCAATGTTAGGAATGGTCATCATAAGAGTGGACACAGGACACTGGTACCTGTCAGTGGCGTCACCAATGTTAGGAATGGTCATCATAACAGTGGACACAGGACGCTGGTACCTGTCAGTGGCGTCATCAATGTTAGGAATGGTCATCATAAGAGTGGACACAGGACACTGGTACCTGTCAGTGGCGTCACCAATGTTAGGAATGGTCATCATAAGAGTGGACACAGGACACTGGTACCTGTCAGTGGCGTCATCAATGTTAGAAATGGTCATCATAAGAGTGGACACAGGACGCTGGTACCTGTCAGTGGCGTCATCAATGTTAGGAATGGTCATCATAAGAGTGGACACAGGACACTGGTACCTGTCAGTGGCGTCACCAATGTTAGGAATGGTCATCATAAGAGTGGACACAGGACACTGGTACCTGTCAGTGGTGTCATCAATGTTAGGAATGGTCATCATAAGAGTGGACACAGGACGCTGGTACCTGTCAGTGGCGTCACCAATGTTAGGAATGGTCATCATAAGAGTGGACACAGGACGCTGGTACTTGTCAGTGGTGTCATCAATGTTAGGAATGGTCATCATAAGAGTGGACACAGGACGCTGGTACTTGTCAGTGGTGTCATCAATGTTAGGAATGGTCATCATAAGAGTGGACACAGGACGCTGGTACTTGTCAGTGGTGTCATCAATGTTAGGAATGGTCATCATAAGAGTGGACACAGGACGCTGGTACCTGTCAGTGATGTCATCAATGTTAGGAATGGTCATCATAAGAGTGGACACAGGACACTGGTACCTGTCAGTGGTGTCATCAATGTTAGGAATGGTCATCATAAGAGTGGACACAGGACGCTGGTACCTGTCAGTGGCGTCACCAATGTTAGGAATGGTCATCATAAGAGTGGACACAGGACACTGGTACCTGTCAGTGGTGTCATCAATGTTAGGAATGGTCATCATAAGAGTGGACACAGGACGCTGGTACCTGTCAGTGGTGTCATCAATGTTAGGAATGGTCATCATAGGAGTGGACACAGGACACTGGTACCTGTCAGTGGTGTCATCAATGTTAGGAATGGTCATCATAAGAGTGGACACAGGACACTGGTACCTGTCAGTGGCGTCATCAATGTTAGGAATGGTCATCATAAGAGTGGACACAGGACACTGGTACCTGTCAGTGGTGTCATCAATGTTAGGAATGGTCGTCATAAGAGTGGACACAGGACACTGGTACCTGTCAGTGGTGTCATCAATGTTAGGAATGGTCATCATAAGAGTGGACACAGGACGCTGGTAAATGTCAGTGGTGTCATCAATGTTAGGAATGGTCATCATAAGAGTGGACACAGGACACTGGTACCTGTCAGTGGTGTCATCAATGTTAGGAATGGTCATCATAAGAGTGGACACAGGACGCTGGAACCTGTCAGTGGTGTCATCAATGTTGGGAATGGTCATCATAAGAGTGGACACAGGACGCTGGTACCTGTCAGTGGCGTCATCAATGTTAGGAATGGTCATCATAAGAGTGGACACAGGACGCTGGTACCTGTCAGTGGTGTCATCAATGTTAGGAATGGTCATCATAAGAGTGGACACAGGACGCTGGTACCTGTCAGTGGTGTCATCAATGTTAGGAATGGTCATCATAAGAGTGGACACAGGACGCTGGTACCTGTCAGTGGTGTCATCAATGTTAGGAATGGTCATCATAAGAGTGGACACAGGACGCTGGTACGTGTCAGTGGTGTCATCAATGTTAGGAATGGTCATCATAAGAGTGGACACAGGACGCTGGTACTTGTCAGTGGTGTCATCAATGTTAGGAATGGTCATCGTAAGAGTGGACACAGGACACTGGTACCAGTCAGTGGTGTCATCAATGTTAGGAATGGTCATCATAAGAGTGGACACAGGACGCTGGTACCTGTCAGTGGTGTCATCAATGTTAGGAATGGTCTTCATAAGAGTGGACACAGGACGCTGGTACCTGTCAGTGGTGTCATCAATGTTAGGAATGGTCATCATAAGAGTGGACACAGGACACTGGTACCTGTCAGTGGTGTCATCAATGTTAGGAATGGTCATCATAAGAGTGGACACAGGACACTGGTACCTGTCAGTGGTGTCATCAATGTTAGGAATGGTCATCATAAGAGTGGACACAGGAAGCTGGTACCTGTCAGTGGTGTCATCAATGTTAGGAATGGTCATCATAAGAGTGGACACAGGACGCTGTTACCTGTCAGTGGTGTCATCAATGTTAGGAATGGTCATCATAAGAGTGGACACAGGACGCTGGTACGTGTCAGTGGTGTCATCAATGTTAGGAATGGTCATCATAAGAGAGGACACAGGACGCTGGTACTTGTCAGTGGTGTCATCAATGTTAGGAATGGTCATCATAAGAGTGGACACAGGACACTGGTACCTGTCAGTGGTGTCATCAATGTTAGGAATGGTCATCATAAGAGTGGACACAGGACGCTGGTACCTGTCAGTGGTGTCATCAATGTTAGGAATGGTCTTCATAAGAGTGGACACAGGACGCTGGTACCTGTCAGTGGTGTCATCAATGTTAGGAATGGTCATCATAAGAGTGGACACGGGACGCTGGTACCTGTCAGTGGTGTCATCAATGTTAGGAATGGTCATCATAAGAGTGGACACAGGACGCTGGTACCTGTCAGTGGCGTCATCAATGTTAGGAATGGTCATCACAAGAGTGGACACAGGACACTGGTACCTGTCAGTGGTGTCATCAATGTTAGGAATGGTCATCATAAGAGTGGACACAGGACGCTGGTACCTGTCAGTGGTGTCATCAATGTTAGGAATGGTCATCATAAGAGTGGACACAGGACGCTGGTACCTGTCAGTGGTGTCATCAATGTTAGGAATGGTCATCATAAGAGTGGACACAGGACGCTGGTACCTGTCAGTGGCGTCATCAATGTTAGGAATGGTCATCATAAGAGTGGACACAGGACACTGGTACCTGTCAGTGGTGTCATCAATGTTAGGAATGGTCATCATAAGAGTGGACACAGGACGCTGGTGCCTGTCAGTGGTGTCATCAATGTTAGGAATGGTCATCATAAGAGTGGACACAGGACACTGGTACCTGTCAGTGGTGTCATCAATGTTAGGAATGGTCATCATAAGAGTGGACACAGGACGCTGGTACCTGTCAATTGTGTCATCAATGTTAGGAATGGTCATCATAAGAGTGGACACAGGACACTGGTACCTGTCAGTGGTGTCATCAATGTTAGGAATGGTCATCATAAGAGTGGACACAGGACGCTGGTACCTGTCAGTGGTGTCATCAATGTTAGGAATGGTCATCATAAGAGTGGACACAGGACGCTGGTACTTGTCAGTGGTGTCACCAATGTTAGGAATGGTCATCATAAGATTGGACACAGGACGCTGGTACCTGTCAGTGGTGTCATCAATGTTAGGAATGGTCATCATAAGAGTGGACACAGGACGCTGGTACCTGTCAGTGGTGTCATCAATGTTAGGAATGGTCATCATGAGAGTGGACACAGGACACTGGTACCTGTCAGTGGTGTCACCAATGTTAGGAATGGTCATCATAAGAGTGGACACAGGACGCTGGTACCTGTCAGCGTCACCAATGTTAGGAATGGTCATCATAAGAGTGGACACATTACACTGGTACCTGTCAGTGGTGTCATCAGTGTTAGGAATGGTCATCATAAGAGTGGACACAGGACACTGGTACCTGTCAGTGGTGTCATCAATGTTAGGAATGGTCATCATAAGAGTGGACACAGGACGCTGGTACCTGTCAGTGGCGTCATCAATGTTAGGAATGGTCATCATAAGAGTGGACACAGGACGCTGGTACTTGTCAGTGGTGTCATCATTGTTAGGAATGGTCATCATAAGAGTGGACACAGGACGCTGGTACCTGTCAGTGGTGTCATCAATGTTAGGAATGGTCATCATAAGAGTGGACACAGGACACTGGTACCTGTCAGTGGTGTCATCAATGTTAGGAATGGTCATCATAAGAGTGGACACAGGACACTGGTACCTGTCAGTGGTGTCATCAATGATAGGAATGGTCATCATAAGAGTGGACACAGGACACTGGTACCTGTCAGTTGTGTCATCAATGTTAGGAATAGTCATCATAAGAGTGGACACAGGACGCTGGTACTTGTCAGTGGTGTCATCAATGTTAGGAATGGTCATCATAAGAGTGGACACAGGACGCTGGTACTTGTCAGTGGTGTCATCAATGTTAGGAATGGTCATCATAAGAGTGGACACAGGACACTGGTACCTGTCAGTGGTGTCATCAATGTTAGGAATGGTCATCATAAGAGTGGACACAGGACGCTGGTACCTGTCAGTGGTGTCATCAATGTTAGGAATGGTCTTCATAAGAGTGGACACAGGACGCTGGTTCCTGTCAGTGGTGTCATCAATGTTAGGAATGGTCATCATAAGAGTGGACACAGGACACTGGTACCTGTCAGTGGTGTCATCAATGTTAGGAATGGTCATCATAAGAGTGGACACAGGACGCTGGTACCTGTCAGTGGTGTCATCAATGTTAGGAATGGTCATCATAAGAGTGGACACAGGACGCTGGTACTTGTCAGTGGTGTCATCAATGTTAGGAATGGTCATCATAAGAGTGGACACAGGACGCTGGTACTTGTCAGTGGTGTCATCAATGTTACGAATGGTCATCATAAGAGTGGACACAGGACGCTTTTACTTGTCAGTGGTGTCATCAATGTTAGGATTGGTCATCATAAGAGTGGACACAGGACGCTGGTACCTGTCAGTGGTGTCATCAATGTTAGGAATGGTCATCATAAGAGTGGACACAGGACGCTGGTACGTGTCAGTGGTGTCATCAATGTTAGGAATGGTCATCATAAGAGTGGACACAGGACGCTGGTACCTGTCAGTGGTGTCACCAATGTTAGAAATGGTCTTGATAAGAGTGGACGTTGGTACCTGTCAGTGGCGTCACCAATGTTAGGAATGGTCTTCATAAGACACAGGACGCTGATACTTGTCAGTGGCGTCACCAATGTTAGGAATGGTCTTCATAAGAGTGGACACAGGACGCTGGTACCTGTCAGTGGTGTCATCAATGTTAGGAATGGTCATCATAAGAGTGGACACAGGACGCTGGTACCTGTCAGTGGCGTCATCAATGTTAGGAATGGTCATCATAAGAGTGGACACAGGACGCTGGTACCTGTCAGTGGCGTCATCAATGTTAGGAATGGTCATCATAAGAGTGGACACAGGACCCTGGTACCTGTCAGTGGTGTCATCAATGTTAGGAATGGTCATCATAAGAGTGGACACAGGACGCTGGTACCTGTCAGTGGTGTCATCAATGTTAGGAATGGTCATCATAAGAGTGGACACAGGACGCTGGTACCTGTCAGTGGTGTCATCAATGTTAGGAATGGTCATCATAAGAGTGGACACAGGACACTGGTAAATGTCAGTGGTGTCATCAATGTTAGGAATGGTCGTCATAAGAGTGGACACAGGACACTGGTACCTGTCAGTGGTGTCATCAATGTTAGGAATGGTCATCATAAGAGTGGACACAGGACACTGGTACCTGTCAGTGGTGTCATCAATGTTAGGAATGGTCATCATAAGAGTGGACACAGGACGCTGGTACCTGTCAGTGGTGTCATCAATGTTAGGAATGGTCATCATAAGAGTGGACACAGGACGCTGGTACTTGTCAGTGGCGTCACAAAAGTTCACCTACTGAAAGTTTAGTGAACGTTCACCAGGGTCTAAGATTTGAAGGTGATCTGATATGATGTTCTGTTGTTATAAACAAAAGTTATAGATTAAGTGAAGGACTCCAGGCTCAGGGACTGATTACCTCAAACTTATTCCGATCTTCACTATTCTTTTTCTGTACTGGACTGATGAAGCCACTGTGTGGCGCAACGTTTCTATATTGAAGATACGCAAGTGTTGTACATGTGTCTAATTTATCAACTTGTCGGTTCTGTGAACCATTTATCAACCTTCAAGAACACTGTACCCAGCTCTGAGTCAGTTCTACCCAGCTCTGAGTCAGTTCTACCCAGCTCTGAGTCAGTTCTACCCAGCTCTGAGTCAGTTCTACCCAGCTCTGTGTCAGTTCTACCCTGCACTGTGTCACTTCTACCCAGCTCTGAGTCAGTTCTACCCTGCACTGTGTCAGTTCTACCCAGCTCTGTGTCAGTTCTACCCAGCTCTGAGTCAGTTCTACCCAGCTCTGTGTCAGTTCTACCCAGCTCTGAGTCAGTTCTACCCTGCACTGTGTCAGTTCTACCCAGCTCTGAGTCAGTTCTACCCTGCACTGTGTCAGTTCTACCCAGCTCTGAGTCAGTTCTACCCAGCTCTGAGTCAGTTCTACCCATCTCTAAGTCACTTCTACCCAGCTCTGAGTCAGTTCTACCCTGCACTGTGTCAGTTCTACCCAGCTCTGAGTCAGTTCTACCCTGCACTGTGTCAATTCTACCCAGCTATGAGTCACTTCTACCCAGCTCTGAGTCAGTTCTACCCAGCACTGTGTCAGTTCTACCCAGCTCTGAGTCAGTTCTACCCAGCACTGTGTCAGTTCTACCCAGCACTGTGTCAGTTCTACCCAGCACTGTGTCAGTTCTACCCAGCACTGCGTCAGTTCTACCCAGCACTGTGTCAGTTCTACCCACCACTGTGTCAGTTCTACCCAGCACTGTGTCAGTTCTACCCAGCACTGTGTCAGTTCTACCCAGCACTGTGTCAGTTCTACCCAGCACTGTGTCAGTTCTACCCAGCACTGTGTCAGTTCTACCCAGCTCTGAGTCAGTTCTACCCAGCACTGTGTCAGTTCTACCCAGCACTGTGTCAGTTCTACCCAGCACTGTGTCAGTTCTACCCAGCACTGTGTCAGTTCTACCTTGCACTGTGTCAGTTCTACCCAGCACTGTGTCAGTTCTACCCAGCACTGTGTCAGTTCTACCTTGCACTGTGTAAGTTCTACCTTGCACTGTGTCAGTTCTACCCAGCACTGTGTCAGTTCTACCCAGCACTGTGTCAGTTCTACCCAGCACTGTGTCAGTTCTACCCAGCTCTGAGTCAGTTCTACCCAGCACTGTGTCAGTTCTACCCAGCACTGTGTCAGTTCTACCCAGCACTGTGTCAGTTCTACCCAGCTCTGAGTCAGTTCTACCCAGCACTGTGTCAGTGCTACCCAGCACTTTGTCACTTCTACCCAGCACTGTATCAGTTCTACCCAGCACTGTGTCAGTTCTATCCAGCACTGTGTCAGTTCTATCCAGCACTGTGTCAGTTCTACCTTGCACTGTGTCAGTTCTACCCAGCACTGTGTCAGTTCTGTCCAGCACTGTGTCAGTTCTACCTTGCACTGTGTCAGTTCTACATTGCACTGTGTCAGTTCTACCCAGCACTGTGTCAGTTCTACCCAGCACTGTGTCAGTTCTACCTTGCACTGTGTCAGTTCTACCCAGCACTGTGTCAGTTCTACCTTGCACTGTGTCAGTTCTACCTTGCACTGTGTCAGTTCTACCCAGCACTGTGTCAGTTCTACCCAGCACTGTGTCAGTTCTACCTTGCACTGTGTCAGTTCTACCCAGCACTGTGTCAGTTCTACCCAGCACTGTGTCAGTTCTACCCAGCACTGTGTCAGTTCTACCTTGCACTGTGTCAGTTCTACCCAGCACTGTGTCAGTTCTACCCAGCACTGTGTCAGTTCTACCTTGCACTGTGTCAGTTCTACCCAGCACTGTGTCAGTTCTACCCAGCACTGTGTCAGTTCTACCTTGCACTGTGACAGTCCTACCAGTACTATAGATCAAGGTGTTTATATCTCCTGGGCTGCAGGTAACATATTACTCACTAGCGAAAGATATTTTATTACACAGAATAAAGTTAAACGCAAACTCCCAGTGTATATACATCGATGTGTATGTTTCTCTGAGATGCCTACTTGAAGGTCATTAAGGCTGAAGGTCACCAGGTCACCAGGTCACCAGGTCTCCACTCTAAAGTCTAAAATAAGGAGTAAAGTGTATATGCACTCAGAAATATCCACTTCTTGGTATACCAATCTTTTTTTTTTGCTTAACGAGAGTTGAAAAACTGTCGACTGCACGAGAGTCATTAAACCTGCAATTAACATCTGCATCACCAGACAAGAATAGTTAAACCTCCTAAATAGGGTTCAAAGAAAACTCACAGCATGGACACGGTAGAAATATCCCTCAGTGTATACGGTAAACCCAGGTTGAACAGGTATGTGAAATTTGTCACGAACCAGGACAAGAATCTTGTGACTCGCGCCTTAGTTACTTGATGACCCACAGCTGGATCTTCTGGTCATCTGACCGAGGCCTTCCACTGGCTTACTCCTCCACCACTTACAAATATATATATATATATATATATATATATATATATATATATATATATATATATATATATATATATATATATATATATATATATATATATATATATATATATATATATATATATATATATATATATATATATATATATATATATATATATATATATATATATATATATATATATATATATATATATATATATATATAACATCCATGTAAATTAACTGGTATACAGTCCACAGACAACAATGTTAATATGTTTAGGTGATTAATGTTATATTTATTTAAATAACCAGAGCGTTAATGAACTAGACGATACAATTTACTGTTAATAATGTTGTATTAAATACAACTGTATGTCAAGTTTAAACAAAGGCGGGTTAAGTTGTAGGAAGAAGTGAACTTGGTAACTAACTTTATTACTCTATGTTAACTTTATTACTCTATGTTAACTTTATTACTCTATGTTAACTTTATTACTCTATGTTAACTTATTACTCTATGTTAACTTTATTACTCTATGTTAACTTTATTACTCTATGTTAACTTTATTACTCTATGTTAACTTATTACTCTATGTTAACTTATTACTCTATGTTAACTTATTACTCTATGTTAACTTTATTACTCTATGTTAACTTTATTACTCTATGTTAACTTTATTACTCTATGTTAACTTATTACTCTATGTTAACTTATTACTCTATGTTAACTTATTACTCTATGTTAACTTATTACTCTATGTTAACTTTATTACTCTATGTTAACTTATTACTCTATGTTAACTTTATTACGCTATGTTAAATTTATTACTCTATGTTAACTTTATTACGCTATGTTAAATTTATTACTCCATGTTAACTTTATTACTCTATGTTAACTTATTACTCTATGTTAACTTTATTACTCTATGTTAACTTTATTACTCTATGTTAACTTTATTACTCTATGTTAACTTATTACTCTATGTTAACTTTATTACTCTATGTTAACTTTATTACTCTATGTTAACTTATTACTCTATGTTAACTTATTACTCTATGTTAACTTTATTACTCTATGTTAACTTATTACTCTATGTTAACTTTATTACTCTATGTTAACTTTATTACTCTATGTTAACTTTATTACTCTATGTTAACTTTATTACTCTACGTTAACTTATTACTCTATGTTAACTTATTACTCTATGTTAACTTATTACTCTATGTTATCTTTATTACTCTATGTTAACTTTATTACTCAATGTTAACTTTATTACTCTATGTTAACTTTATTACTCTACGTTAACTTATTACTCTATGTTAACTTTATTATGCTATGTTAACTTTATTACTCTATGTTAACTTTATTACTCTATGTTAACTTTATTACTCTATGTTACCTTTATTACTCTATGTTAACTTTATTACTCTATGTTAACTTTATTACTCTATGTTAACTTTATTACTCAATGTTAACTTTATTACTCTATGTTAACTTATTACTCTATGTTAACTTTATTACTCTATGTTAACTTTATTACTCTATGTTAACTTATTACTCTATGTTAACTGATTACGCTACGTTAACTTATTGCTCTATGTTAACTTATTACTCTACGTTAACTTTATTACTCTATGTTAACTTATTACTCTATGTTAACTTATTACTCTATGTTAACTTTATTACTCTATGTTAACTTTATTACTCTATGTTAACTTTATTACTCTATGTTAACTTATTACTCTATGTTAACTTATTACTCTATGTTAACTTTATTACTCTATGTTAACTTATTACTCTATGTTAATTTTATTACTCTATGTTAACTTTATTACTCTATGTTAACTTATTACTCAATGTTTACTTTATTACTCTATGTTAACTTATTACTCTATGTTAATTTTATTACTCTATGTTAACTTTATTACTCTATGTTAACTTTATTACTCTATGTTAACTTATTACTCTATGTTAACTTATTACTCTATGTTAACTTTATTACTCTATGTTAACTTATTACTCTATGTTAACTTTATTACTCTACGTTAACTTTATTACTCTATGTTAACTTTATTGCTCTATGTTAACTTATTACTCTATGTTAACTTATTACTCTATGTTAACTTTATTACTTTACGTTAACTTATTACTCTATGTTAACTTTATTACTCTATGTTAAATTTATTACTCTATGTTAACTTATCACTACGTGTTAACTTTATTACTTTATGTTAACTTATTACTCTATGTTAACTTTATTACTCTATGTTAAATTTATTACTCTATGTTAACTTTATTACTCAATGTTAACTTTATTACTCTATGTTAACTTATTACTCTATGTTAACTTATTACTCTATGTTAACTTTATTACTCTATGTTAACTTATTACTCTATGTTAACTTTATTACTCTATGTTAACTTATTACTCTATGTTAACTTATTACTCTATGTTAAGTTATTACTCTATGTTAACTTATTACTCTATGTTAACTTATTACTCTATGTTAACTTTATTACTCAATGTTAACTTTATTACTCTATGTTAACTTATTACTCTATGTTAACTTTATTACTCTATGTTAACTTTATTGCTCTATGTTAACTTATTACTCTATGTTAACTTATTACTCTATGTTAACTTTATTACTTTACGTTAACTTATTACTCTATGTTAACTTTATTACTCTATGTTAAATTTATTACTCTATGTTAACTTATCACTACGTGTTAACTTTATTACTTTATGTTAACTTATTACTCTATGTTAACTTTATTACTCTATGTTAAATTTATTACTCTATGTTAACTTTATTACTCAATGTTAACTTTATTACTCTATGTTAACTTATTACTCTATGTTAACTTATTACTCTATGTTAACTTTATTACTCTATGTTAACTTATTACTCTATGTTAACTTTATTACTCTATGTTAACTTATTACTCTATGTTAACTTATTACTCTATGTTAAGTTATTACTCTATGTTAACTTATTACTCTATGTTAACTTATTACTCTATGTTAACTTTATTACTCAATGTTAACTTTATTACTCTATGTTAACTTATTACTCTATGTTAACTTATTACTCTATGTTAACTTTATTACTCTATGTTAACTTATTACTCTATGTTAACTTTATTACTCTATGTTAACTTATTACTCTATGTTAACTTATTACTCTATGTTAAGTTTATTACTCTATGTTAACTTATTACTCTATGTTAACTTTATTACTCTATGTTAACTTATTACTCTATGTTAACCTATTACTCTATGTTAAGTTATTACTCTATGTTAACTTATTACTCTATGTTAACTTATTACTCTATGTTAACTTTATTACTCTATGTTAAATTTATTACTCTATGTTAACTTTATTACTCTATGTTAACTTTATTACTCTATGTTAACTTATTACTCTATGTTAACTTTATTACTCTATGTTAACTTTATTACTCTATGTTAACTTATTACTCTATGTTAACTTTATTACTCTATGTTAACTTTATTACTCTATGTTCACTTATTACTCTTTGTTAACTTATTACTCTTTGTTAACTTTATTACTTTAGGTTAACTTATTGCTCTATGTTAACTTTATTACTCTATGTTAAATTTATTACCCTATGTTAACTTTATTACTCTATGTTAACTTATTACTCTTTGTTAACTTATTACTCTATGTTAACTTATTACTCTATGTTAACTTTATTGTTCTATGTTAACTTTATTACTCTATGTTAACTTTATTACTCTATGTTAACTTTATTACTCTATGTTAACTTATTACTCTTTGTTAACTTATTACTCTTTGTTAACTTTATTACTTTAGGTTAACTTATTGCTCTATGTTAACTTTATTACTCTAGGTTAAATTTATTACCCTATGTTAACTTTATTACTCTATGTTAACTTTATTACTCTGTGTTAACTTATTACTCTATGTTAACTTATTACTCTAGGTTAACTTATTACTCTTTGTTAACTTAATTACTCTATGTTAACTTTATTTCTAAAAATGAAGAGCACAACAAGTATGGAGTTATATGGAAGAAACTTAATAACTTCAGTGTTAGTGAGTAATAACTTCAGTGTTAGTGAGTAATAACTTCAGTGTTAGTGAGTAATAACTTCAGTGTTTGTGAGTAATAACTTCAGTGTTAGTGAGTAATAACTTCAGTGTTAGTGAGTAATAACTTCAGTGTTAGTGAGTAATAACTTCAGTGATAGTGAGTAATAACTTCAGTGTTAGTGAGTAATAACTTCAGTGTTAGTGAGTAATAACTTCAGTGTTAGTGAGTAATAACTTCAGTGTTAGTGAGTAATAACTTCAGTGTTAGTGAGTAATAACTTCAGTGTTAGTGAGTAATAACTTCAGTGTTAGTGAGTAATAACTTCAGTGTTAGTGAGTAATAACTTCAGTGTTAGTGAGTAATAACTTCAGTGATAGTGAGTAATAACTTCAGTGATATTGAGTAATAACTTCAGTGTTAGTGAGTAATAACTTCAGTGTTAGTGAGTAATAACTTCAGTGTTAGTGAGTAATAACTTCAGTGTTAGTGAGTAATAACTTCAGTGTTAGTGAGTAATAACTTCAGTGTTAGTGAGTAATAACTTCAGTGTTAGTGAGTAATAACTTCAGTGTTAGTGAGTAATAACTTCAGTGATAGTGAGTAATAACTTCAGTGATACTGAGTAATAACTTCTGTGAGAGTGAGTAATAACTTCAGTGTTAGTGAGTAATAACTTCAGTGTTAGTGAGTAATAACCCTAGTGTTAGTGAGTAATAACTTCAGTGATAGTGAGTAATAACTTCAGTGATAGTGAGTAATAACTTCAGTGATATTGAGTAATAACTTCAGTGATAGTGAGTATTAACTTCAGTGTTAATGAGTAATAACTTCAGTGTTAGTGAGTAATAACCCTAGTGTTAGTGAGTAATAACTTCAGTGATAGTGAGTAATAACTTCAGTGATAGTGAGTAATAACTTCAGTGTTATTGAGTAATAACTTCAGTGATAGTGAGTAATAACTTCAGTGTTAGTGAGTAATAACTTCAGTGTTAGTGAGTAATAACTTCAGTGTTAGTGAATAATAACTTCAGTGTTAGTGAGTAATAACTTCAGTGTTAGTTAGTAATAACTTCAGTGATAGTGAGCAATAACTTCAGTGATAGTGAGTAATAACTTTAGTGATATTGACTAACAACTACAGTGATAGTGAGTAATAACTTCAGTGATAGTGAGTAATAACTTCAGTGATAGTGATTAATAACTTCAGTGATAGTAATAACTTAACAGATAGTGAGAAATAACTTGAGTAATAGTAATAACTTCAGTGATAGTGAGTAATAACTTCAGTGATAGTGAGTAATAACTTCAGTGATAGTGAGTAATAACTTCAGTAATAGTGAGTAATAACTTCAGTGAGAGTGAGTAATAACTTCAGTGATAGTGAGTAATAACTTCAGTGAGAGTGAGTAATAACTTCAGTGATGGTGAGTAATAACTTCAGTGATAGTGAGTAATAACTTCAGTGATAGTGAGTAATAACTTCAGTGATAGTGAGTAATAACTTGAGTGATAGTGAGTAATAACTTCAGTGATAGTAATAATTTCAGTGATAGTAGTAACTTCAGTGATAGTGAGTAATAACTTCAGTGATAGTGAGTAATAACTACAGTGATAGTGAGTATTAACTTCAGTGTTAGTAATAACTTCAGTGATAGTGAGTAATAACTTCAGTGATAATGAGTAATAACTTCAGTGATAGTGAGCAATAACTTCAATGATAGTGGGTAATAACTTCAGTGATAGTGAGCAATAACTTCAGTGATAGTGAGTAATAACTTCAGTGATAGCAATAACTTCAGTGATAGTGAGTAATAACTTCAGTGATAGTGGGTAATAACTTCAGTGACAGTAATAACTTCAGTGATAGAGAGTAATAACTTCAGTGATAGTGAGTAATAAGTTCAATGATGGTAATAAGTTCAGGGATAGTGAGTAATAACTTCAGTGATAGTGAATAACTTCAGTGATAGTAATAACTTCAGTGATAGTAGTAACTTCAGTGATAGTGAGTAATAACTTCAGTGATAGTGAGTAATAACTTCAGTGATAGTGAGTAATAAGTTCAGTGATAGTAATAATTTCAGTGATAGTAACTTCAGTGATAGTGAGCAATAACTTCAGTGATGATGAGTAATAACTTCAGTGATAGTGAGTAATAACTTCAGTGATAGTGAGTAATAACTTCAGTGACAGTGAGTAATAACTTCAGTGATAGTGAGTAATAACTTCAGTAATAGTGAGTAATAACTTCAGTGAAGGTGAGTAACAACTTCAGTGATAGTGAGTAATAACTTCAGTGATAGTGAGTAATAACTACAGTGATAGTGAGTAATAACTTCATTGATAGTGAGTAATAACTTCAGTGATAGTGAGTAATAACTTCATTGATAGTGAGCAATAACTTCAGTGATAGTTAGTAATAACTTCAGTGATAGTGAGTAATAACTTCAGTGATAGTGAGTAATAACTTCAGTGATAGTGAGTAATAACTTCAGTGATAGTGAGTAATAACTTCAGTGATAGTGAGTAATAACTTCAGTGATAGTGAGTAATAACTTCAGTGATAGTGAGTAATAACTACAGTGATAGTGAGTAATAACTTCAGAGATAGTAATAGCTTCAGTGATAGTGAGTAATAACTTCAGTGATGGTGAGTAATAACTTCAGTGATAATGAGTAATTACTTCAGTGATAGTGAGTAATAACTTCAGTGATAGTGAGTAATAACTTCAGTGATAGTGAGTAATAACTTCAGTGATAGTGAGTAATAACTTAAGTTATAGTAATAACTTCAGTGATAGTGAGTAATAACTTCAGTGATAGTGAGTAATAACTTCAGTGAGAGTGAGTAATAACTTCAGTGATAGTAATAACTTCAGTGATAGTGAGTAATAACTTCAGTGATAGTAATAACTTCAGCGATAGTGAGTAATAACTTCAGTGATAGTAATAACTTCAGAGATAGTAGTAGCTTCAGTGATAGTGAGTAATAACTTCAGTGATAGTGAGTAATAACTTCAGTAATAGTGAGTAATAACTTCAGTGATAGTGAGTAATAATTTCAGTGATAGTGAGTAATGACTACAGTGATAGTGAGTAATAACTTCAGTGATAGTGAGTAATAACTTCAGTGATAGTGAGTAATAATTTCAGTGGTAGTGAGTAATGACTACAGTGATAGAGAGTAATAACTTCAGTGATAGTGAGTAATAACTTCAGTGATGGTGAGTAATAACTTCAGTGATAGTGAGTAATAACTACAGTGATAATGAGTAATAACTTCAGTGATAGTGAGTAATAACTTCATTGATGGTGAGTAATAACTTCAGTGATAGTGAGTAATAACTTCATTGATAGTGAGTAATAACTTCAGTGATAGTGAGTAATAACTTCAGTGATAGTGAGTAATAACTTCAGTGATAGTGAGTAATAACTTCAGTGATAGTGAGTAATAACTTCAGTGATAGTGAGTAATAACTTCAGTGATAGTGAGTAATAACTTCATTGATAGTGAGTAATAACTTCAGTGTTAGTGAGTAATAACTTCAGTGATAGTGAGTAATAACTTCAGTGATAGTGAGTAATAACTTCAGTGATAGTGAGTAATAACTTCAGTGATGGTGAGTAATAATTTCAGTGACAGTGAGTAATAACTTCAGTGATAGTGAGTAATAACTTCAGTGATAGTGAGTAATAACTTCAGTGATAGTGAGTAATAGCTTCAGTGATAGTGAGTAATAACTTCAGTGATAGTGAGTAATAACTTCAGTGATAGTGAGTAATAACTTCAGTGATGGTGAGTAATAATTTCAGTGACAGTGAGTAATAACTTCAGTGATAGTGAGTAATAACTTCAGTGATAGTGAGTAATAACTTCAGTGATAGTGAGTAATAGCTTCAGTGATAGTGAGTAATAACTTCAGTGATAGTGAGTAATAACTTCAGTGATGGTGAGTTATAAGTCAAAAGTTACTCTTGTTAGTCGTTAATATTGTTATTGTTGCTCTTTATAGTTATTTTTGTTCTTATAATTATTTTTAGTGTTAATGGTGAGGCAGTTATTATTAATGGTGTTATTAATGATGTTATTAATGATGTTATTGATGATGTTATTGATGATGTTATTAATGATGTTATTGATGATGTTATTGATGATGTTATTGATGATGTTATTAATGATGTTATTGATGATGTTATTAATGATGTTAATAATGATGTTAATAATGATGTTATTAATGATGTTATTGATGATGTTATTAATGATGTTATTAATGATGTTATTAATGATTTTATTAATGATGTTAATAATGATGTTATTAATGACTTTATTAATGATGTTAATAATGATGTTATTAATGATTTTATTAATGATGTTAATAATGATGTTATTGATGATGTTATTAATGATGTTATTAATGATGTTATTGATGATGTTATTAATGATGTTATTAATGATGTTATTAATGATGTTATTGATGATGTTATTAATGATGTTATTAATGATGTTATTAATGATGTTATTAATGATGTTATTAATGATGTTATTAATGATGTTATTAATGATGTTATTAATGATGTTAATAATGATGTTATTGATGATATTATTAATGATGTTATTAATGATGTTATTGATGATGTTATTAATGATGTTATTAATGATGTTATTAATGATGTTATTAATGATGTTATTAATGATGTTATTAATGATGTTATTGATGTTGTTATTGATGATGTTATTAATGATGTTATTAATGATGTTATTGATGATGTTATTGATGATGTTATTAATGATGTTATTAATGATGTTATTAATGATGTTATTAATGATGTTATTAATGATGTTATTGATGATGATTTTAATGATGTTATTAATGATGTTATTAATGATGTTATTAAGGATGTTATTAATGATGTTATTGATGATGTTAT
>NC_091374.1:19530397-19585397 GCF_038502225.1 Cherax quadricarinatus
CTAGAGTGGTGAGTAGCTGAGGATCTAGGGTGGTGGGTAGCTAAGGATCTAGGGTGGTGGGTAGCTGAGGATCTAGGGTGGTGGGTAGCTGAGGATCTAGAGTGGTGGGTAGCTGAGGATCTAGGGTGGTGGGTAGCTAAGGATCTAGGGTGGTGGGTAGCTGAGGATCTAGGGTGGTGGGTAGCTGAGGATCTAGGGTGGTGGGTAGCTAAGGATCTAGGGTGGTGGGTAGCTGAGGATCTAGGGTGGTGGGTAGCTGAGGATCTAGGGTGGTGGGTAGCTGAGGATCTAGAGTGGTGGGTAGCTGAGGATCTAGAGTGGTGGGTAGCTGAGGATCTAGGGTGGTGGGTAGCTGAGGATCTAAGGCGATGGGTAGCTGAGGATCTAGAGTGGTGGGTAGCTGAGGATCTAGAGTGGTGGGTAGCTGTGGATCTAGGGTGGTGGGTAGCTGAGGATCTAGGGTGGTGGGTAGCTAAGGATCTAGGGTGGTGGGTAGCTGAGGATCTAGGGTGGTGGGTAGCTAAGGATCTAGGGTGGTGGGTAGCTGAGGATCTAGGGTGGTGGGTAGCTGAGGATCTAGGGTGGTGGGTAACTGAGGATCTAGGGTGGTGGTTAGCTAAGGATCTAGGGTGGTGGGTAGCTGAGGATCTAGGGTGGTGGGTAGCTGAGGATCTAGAGTGGTGGGTAGCTGAGGATCTAGGGTGGTGGGTAGCTAAGGATCTAGGGTGGTGGGTAGCTGAGGATCTAGGGTGGTGGGTAGCTGAGGATCTAGGGTGGTGGGTAACTGAGGATCTAGGGTGGTGGGTAGCTAAGGATCTAGGGTGGTGGGTAGCTGAGGATCTAGGGTGGTGGGTAGCTGAGGATCTAGGGTGGTGGGTAGCTAAGGATCTAGGGTGGTGGGTAGCTGAGGATCTAGGGTGGTGGGTAGCTGAGGATCTAGGGTGGTGGGTAGCTGAGGATCTAGAGTGGTGGGTAGCTGAGGATCTAGGGTGATGGGTAGCTGAGGATCTAGGGTGGTGGGTAGCTGAGGATCTAAGGCGATGGGTAGCTGAGGATCTAGAGTGGTGGGTAGCTAAGGATCCAGGGTGGTGGGTAGCTAAGGATCTAGGGTGGTGGGTAGCTGAGGATCTAAGGCGATGGGTAGCTGAGGATCTAGAGTGGTGGGTAGCTGAGGATCTAAGGCGATGGGTAGCTGAGGATCTATAGTGGTGGGTAGCTAAGGATCTAGGGTGGTGGGTAGCTAAGGATCCAGGGTGGTGGGTAGCTAAGGATCTAGGGTGGTGGGTAGCTAAGAATCCAGGGTGGTGGGTAGCTAAGGATCCAGGGTGGTGGGTAGCTAAGGATCCAGTGTGGTGAGTAGCTAAGGATCTAGGGTGGTGGGTAGCTGAGGATCTAGAGTGGTGGGTAGCTAAGGATCCAGGGTGGTGGGTAGCTAAGGATCCAGGGTGGTGGGTAGCTAAGGATCCAGGGTGGTGGGTAGCTAAGGATCTCGGGTGGTGGGTAGCTGAGAATCTAGAGTGGTAGGTAGCTAAGGATCCAGGGTGGTGGGTAGCTAAGGATCCAGGGTGGTGGGTAGCTAAGGATCTAGGGTGGTGGGTAGCTGAGGATGTGGTGTGTATGTGTGGAAGGGCAGCTGAGGATGTTGCGTGCGTGTGGGGGGAAGGGTAGCTGTGGATGTGTGTGTGGGGGGGAGGATAATTGAGGATGTGTGTGGGGGGGAGGGTAGCTGAAGACATAGTGTGCGTATGTGGGGGTGGGTAGCTGAGGATGTGGTGAGTGGGGAAAGAGTAGCTGAGGATAAAGGCTACCCACCCAACAAAACATCTACACACTAAACATCGAGTCGTCTAGGCTAACATTGACGTCGTGGGAACCCTACCTAGATGTCAGGACTATCCATAGATGTTAGGACTATCCATAGCCAACATTGGTGGTAGGTGAGTAGAGACGACCTACAGGGGACTAGATACGATCATCTAGGAGAGAGAGAACTAGGTCACTAGATCACTAGGGAAGCGAGAGGTCTGCCTAGAACGGGGCAGCCATCCACACTGAAGCAGGAGGTGCCAGCCTGCCTCACAGGGCCGCTCTCAACACGGTGCCAACCACCATTGCACCAATTTCCAAACTTGGAACGGTAGACGTCACACGTCCCTGTCTCACGAACGATGCTCTGTGGGGGACACAAACGTGTGGTTCTTCCCTGTACATTTCGCGGTAAGTGCCTAGGAGCGTGTGTGGGTTGGTGCCAAGAGTATTAGCCAGGTGTGAGGTAGTGGTACAATGGATAGACATATCTGGACATGTAGTGGAGGCCGGGTGTGGAGTGCCAGGTGTCGCTGGCAACAGGGCCACCCACAGGCGATGCAACAATCAATTGGAAGTGAGGCTGACCCATCCTGACTGGGCGACTTTAGGCGCACTCTTAAGCATCTAGAGTGGCTGCCATTGTCCATCTGTGTCTGTATTAAATGCAATGAATGTATGCTGTGATTGGCGTGGTATTTTCTCTGTCAATAGTAAGGTGAAACTGTCTCCAGACGCAGGTCTTATTCAAATGGTGACCTTAATCACTGGAGCCTCTGGTCATCTAATATCTCCTGACGCGAGTCTTATTCAAATGATGACCTTACTCAGTGGAGCCTCTGGTCATCTGTTGTCTACTGACGCGAGTCTTCAAATGGTGACCTTACTCAGTGGAGCCTCTAGTCATCTGTTGTCTACTGACGCGAGTCTTCAAATGGTGATCTTAGTCAGTGGAGCCTCTGGTCATCTGTTGTCTCCTGACGAATCTTCAAATGGTGACCTTATTCAGTGGAGCCTCTGGTCATCTGTTGTCTCCTGACCTGAGTCTTCAAATGGTGATCTTACTCAGTGGAGCCTCTGGTCATCTGTTGTCTCCTGACGTGATTCTTCAAATGGTGACCTTACTCAGTAGAGCCTCTTGTCATCTGTTGTCTCCTGACCTGAGTCTTCAAATGGTGACCTTACTCAGTGGAGCCTCTGGTCATCTGTTGTCTCCTGCCGCGAGTCATACTTCTTATGACGAACCTACTCACTGGAGCCTCTGGTCACCTGATAGATTCCTTCAGCTGGCACACCAGTCCACTCTAAAATAACATGCATCCTATTTTAAATCTGTAATGGTAATTCTCCCACATTATATTTATATGCAGTGATAGTCACTAATAATGGTATCAGTGTGATGGCCGTGGCCATGTATAAGCATCTTAACTTCACGAACGACTAAGAAAAGGTTTGAGGTTTCGGAGAACCCAGGGGCATCATTTCACTTTATCAAGTTTGAGCAAAACATCACCCAGAGTTCAGCCCAAGTTCACTAACATCACAATGTGACCAAGTAAGTGAAGGCTGAACATATGATATAATGTAATGAGTGACCTAGAGACTTTCAAAGACTTTGTCTCCGTAACTTTGTGTTCCCACCAACATTACCACAACTGGTTGTACTAACTTTCAAAGTTGGTAGTCTATATACTGGGGACGTCGTAATAACTGCCTTGTTTAAGTCTCCCTGATGCGTCAACTTGGGGGCCATGTGAAACCTATCGCTCATAACCACCGGGGAAGTGGTTGAACCCGGCTCACATACTGGCCCGGTACTGCATGATTTTATCATCAGTCATGCAGAGTGGCCCAACAAGCGGCCCAGTATTAGTTGAGGAACTTACTGGCCAGATGAGAGAGATGGCCAGCCCACTGGCCTATCTCAAATAATAAAACACTCACAGCATGATCTGCATTACCGCCCACCAGATACCCGGCATGACCACCCACTCACGAACGCACTCTGCCGCTTGCTTACCCACCAGCCCACCAACTCACCCACCCTAGTTATTATCCCACCTAGTTATTATCGATCGCAACCCCACCTTAAATTTTTGATCAATATTCGGATTGTTGGTGCAGCTGGGAGGTGGTAGTCTCCGAGATCTCTTCAGAAGCTTGTCTTGCCTTGGTCAACACCACTGTTGTTACTGTTGCCACCACTACTGTTGTTGCTGCCATCACTACTGCTGTTACTGCTGCTGTTACTACTGTTGTTACTGCTGCCGTCACTACTGCTGTTACTGCTGCTGTTACTACTGTTGTTACTGTTGCCGTCACTTCTGTTGTTACTGCTGCCATCACTACTGCTGTTACTGCTGCTGTTACTACTGTTGTTACTGCTGCCGTCACTACTGTTGTTACTGCTGCCATCACTACTGCTGTTGCTGCTGCTGTTACTACTGTTGTTACTGCTGCCGTCACTACTGTTGTTACTGCTGCCATCACTACTGCTGTTACTGCTGCTGTTACTACTGTTGTTACTGCTACCATCACTACTGATGTTACTACTGTTGTTACTGCTGCCGTCACTACTGTTGTTACTGCTGCCATCACTACTGCTGTTACTGCTGCTGTTACTACTGTTGTTACTGCTGCTGTCACTACTGTTGTTGCTGCTGCCATTATTACTGTTGTTACTGCTGCCATCATTACTGTTGTTGCTGCTGCCATCACTACTGTTGTTACTGCTGCAATCACTACTGTTGTTGCTGTTGCTGTCACTACTGTTGTTGCTGCTGCCATCATTACTGTCGTTGCTGTTGCCACTACTACTGTTGCTACTGCCACTACTACTGTTGCTACTGCCACTACTACTGTTGCTACTGCCACTACTACTGTTGCTGCTGCCACTACTACTGTTGCTGCTGCCACTACTACTGTTGCTGCTGCCACTACTACTGTTGCTACTGCCACTACTACTGTTGCTACTGCCACTACTACTGTTGCTACTGCCACTACTACTGTTGCTGTTGCCACTACTACTGTTGCTGCTGCCACTACTACTGTTGCTGCTGCCACTACTACTGTTGCTGTTGCCACTACTACTGTTGCTGCTGCCACTACTACTGTTGCTACTGCCACTACTACTGTTGCTGTTGCCACTACTACTGTTGCTGCTGCCACTACTACTGTTGCTACTGCCACTACTACTGTTGCTACTGCCACTACTACTGTTGCTGTTGCCACTACTACTGTTGCTGCTGCCACTACTACTGTTGCTGCTGCCACCACTACTGTTGCTACTGCCACTACTACTGTTGCTGCTGCCACTACTACTGTTGCTGCTGCCACTACTACTGTTGCCGCTGCCACTACTACTGTGTCTACTGCCACTACTACTGTTGCTACTGCCACTACTACTGTTGCTACTGCCACTACTACTGTTGCTGCTGCCACTGCTACTGTTGCTACTGCCACTACTACTGTTGCTGCTGCCACTACTACTGTTGCCGCTGCCACTACTTCTGTTGCTGCTGCCACTACTACTGTTGCTGCTGTCACTGCTACTGTTGCTGCTGCCACTACTGCTGTTGCTGCTGCCACTACTACTGTTGCTGCTGCAACTACTACTGTTGCTGCTGCCACTACTACTGTTGCTGCTGCAACTACTACTGTTGCTGCTGCCACTACTACTGTTGCTGCTGCCACTAATACTGCTTCCGCTGCCACTACTACTGTTGCTACTGCCACTACTACTGTTGCTGCTGCCACTACTACTGTTGTTGCTGCCACTACTACTGCTTCCGCTGCCAGTACTACTGTTGCTACTGCCACTACTACTGTTGCTGTTGCCACTACTACTGTTGCTGCTGCCACTACTACTGTTGCTGCTGCCACTACTACTGTTGCTGCTGCCACTACTACTGTTGCTACTGCCACTACTACTGTTGCTGCTGCCACTACTACTGTTGCTGCTGCCACTACTAATGTTGCTGCTGCCACTACTACTGTTGCTGCTGCCACTACCACTGTTGCTACTGCCACTACTACTGTTGCTGCTGCCACTACTACTGTTGCTGCTGCCACTACTACTGTTGCTGCTGCCACTACTACTGTTGCTACTGCCACTACTACTGTTGCTGCTGCCACTACTACTGTTGCTGCTGCCACTACTAATGTTGCTGCTGCCACTACTACTGTTGCTGCTGCCACTACCACTGTTGCTACTGCCACTACTACTGTTGCTGCTGCCACTACTACTGTTGCTGCTGCCACTACTACTGTTGCTGCTGCCACTACTACTGTTGCTACTGCCACTACTACTGTTGCTGCTGCCACTACTACTGTTGCTGCTGCCACTACTACTGTTGCTGCTGCCACTACTAATGTTGCTGCTGCCACTACTACTGTTGCTGCTGCCACTACCACTGTTGCTACTGCCACTACTACTGTTGCTGCTGCCACTACTACTGTTGCTGCTGCCACTACTACTGTTGCTGCTGCCACTACTACTGTTGCTACTGCCACTACTACTGTTGCTGCTGCCACTACTACTGTTGCTACTGCCACTACTACTGTTGCTACTGCCACTACTACTGTTGCTACTGCCACTACCACTACTGCTGCTACCACTACTACTGCTGCCACTACTACTGTTGCTACTGCCACTACCACTACTGCTGCTACCACTACTACTGTTGCTACTGCCACTACTACTGTTGCTACTGCCACTACTACTGTTGCTACTGCCACTACTACTGTTGCTGCTGCCACTACTACTGTTGCTGCTGCCACTACTACTGTTGCTGCTGTCACTACTACTGTTGCTGCTACCACTACTACTGTTGCTGCTGCCACTACCACTGTTGCTACTGCCACTACTACTGTTGCTGCTGCCACTACTACTGTTGCCGCTGTCACTACTACTGTTGCTACTGCCACTACTACTGTTGCCGCTGTCACTACTACTGTTGCTACTGCCACTACTACTGTTGCTGCTGTCACTACTACTGTTGCTGCTGCCGCTACTACTGTTGCTGCTGCCACTACTACTGTTGCTTCTGCAACTACTACTGTTGCTGCTGCCACTACTACTGTTGCTGCTGCAACTACTACTGCTGTTTCTCCCATCATTGTTGCTGTTGCTGCTGACACTTCTACTGCTGCTGTTGTCGGTGTCGCTGCTGCTGTTGCTGCCATCACTACTGCTGTTGCTGTCAATACTACTGCTGCTGCTGCTATTACTACTGCTGTTTCTGCCGTCAGTATGCTGTTGCTGTCATCACTACTGCTGCTGCCACCACAACTGTTGCTGCCATCAATACTACTGCTGCCTCCACTAGTTCTTTTGCTGCCACCACAACTGTTGCTGCCATCACTACTGCTGCTGCCTCCCCTAGTTCTGTTGCTGCCACCACAACTGTTGCTACCATCACTACTGTTGCTGCCTCCACTAGTTCTCTTTCTACCACCACAACTGTTGCCAACTGTTGCTAGCATCACTACAGTATAGGTATCAGCAATAGCATCAATGCTGTTGCTGATACCTATACTGTTGCTGCCATCACTACTGTTGCTGACACCACCACTGGAGATGATGACACCATTAATGTTGTTGTTCCTGCCGTCAACTGCACCACTTTTGTTGCTACCATCACTGTTGTTGTTGCCAGTATTACTGTTATTGTTACTACCACCACTACTGTTACTGTCACCACTATTGTTGCTGCCACGACTTCGATTGGTTTCACCACTACTGCTGCTGCAGTCACTACTGTTGCCACCACCACTGTTGTTACTGCTACCACTACTGTTACTACTACAACTGTTGTTACTACTACCATTGTTACTACTACCTCTACTGTTACTACTACCACTGTTGTTACTACTACCACTGTTACTACTACCTCTACTGTTACTACTACCACTGTTGTTACTGCTACCACTACTGTTACTACTACAACTGTTGTTACTACTACCACTGTTACTACTACCTCTACTGTTACTACTACCACTGTTGTTACTACTACCACTACTGTTACTACTACCACTACTGTTACTACTACCACTACTTTTACTACTACAACTGTTGTTACTACTACCACTGTTGTTACTACTACCACTGTTGTTACTACTACAACTGTTGTTACTACTACCACTGTTGTTACTACTACCACTGTTGTTACTACTACCACTACTGTTACTACTACAACTGTTGTTACTACTACCACTGTTGTTACTACTACCACTACTGTTACTACTACCACTACTGTTACTACTACCACTACTGTTACTACTACAACTGTTATTACTACTACCACTGTTGTTACTACTACCACTACTGTTACTGCTACAACTGTTGTTACTACTACAACTGTTGTTACTACTACCACTACTGTTACTACTACCACTGTTGTTACTACTACCACTACTGTTACTACTACCAGTACTGTTACTACTACCACTACTGTTACTACTACAACTGTTGTTACTACTACCACTGTTGTTACTACTACCACTATTGTTACTACTACCACTGTTGTTACTACTACCACTACTGTTACTACTACCACTACTGTTACTACTACAACTACTGTTACTACTACCACTACTGTTACTACTACAACTGTTGTTACTACTACCACTGTTGTTACTACTACCACTACTGTTACTACTACCACTACTGTTACTACTACAACTGTTGTTACTACTACCACTGTTGTTACTACTACCACTACTGTTACTAATACAACTGTTGTTACTACTACCACTGTTGTTACTACTACCACTACTGTTACTGCTACAACTGTTGTTACTACTACAACTGTTGTTACTACTACCACTACTGTTACTACTACCACTGTTGTTACTACTACCACTACTGTTACTACTACCAATCCTGTTACTACTACCACTACTGTTACTACTACAACTGTTGTTACTACTACCACTGTTGTTACTACTACCACTACTGTTACTACTACCACTGTTGTTACTACTACCACTACTGTTACTACTACCACTACTGTTACTACTACAACTACTGTTACTACTACAACTGTTGTTACTACTACCACTGTTGTTACTACTACCACTACTGTTACTACTACCACTACTGTTACTACTACCACTACTGTTACTGCTACAACTGTTGTTACTACTACAACTGTTGTTACTACTACCACTACTGATACTACTACCACTGTTGTTACTACTACCACTACTGTTACTACTACCAATCCTGTTACTACTACCACTACTGTTACTACTACAACTGTTGTTACTACTACCACTGTTGTTACTACTACCACTACTGTTACTACTACCACTGTTGTTACTACTACCACTACTGTTACTACTACCACTACTGTTACTACTACAACTACTGTTACTACTACCACTACTGTTACTACTACAACTGTTGTTACTACTACCACTGTTGTTACTACTACCACTACTGTTACTACTACCACTACTGTTACTACTACTACTACTGTTACTACTACAACTGTTGTTACTACTTGCAATGTTGTTACTACTACCACTGTTGTTACTACCACTGTTGTTACTACTACCACTGTTGTTACTACTACCACTACTGTTACTACTACAACTGTTGTTACTACTACCACTGTTGTTACTACTACCACTACTGTTACTACTGCCACTACTGTTACTAATACCACTGTTGTTACTACTACCACTACTGTTACTACTACAACTGTAGTTACTACTACCACTACTGTTACTACTACCACTACTTTTACTACTTCAACTGTTGTTACTGCTGCCACTGTTGTTACTACTACCACTACTGTTACTACTACAACTGTTGTTACTAGTACCACTGTTGTTACTACTACCACTACTGTTACTACTACCACTACTGTTACTACTACCACTACTGTTACTACTACAACTGTTGTTACTACTACCACTGTTGTTACTACTACCACTACTGTTACTGCTACAACTGTTGTTACTACTACAACTGTTGTTACTACTACCACTACTGTTACTCTTACCACTGTTGTTACTACTACCACTACTGTTACTACTACCAGTACTGTTACTACTACCACTACTGTTACTACTACAACTGTTGTTACTACTACCACTGTTGCTACTACTACCACTACTGTTACTACTACCACTACTGTTACTACTGCAACTACTGTTACTACTACCACTACTGTTACTACTACAACTGTTGTTACTACTACCACTGTTGTTACTACTACCACTACTGTTACTACTACCACTACTGTTACTACTAATACTACTGTTACTACTACAACTGTTGTTACTACTAACAATGTTGTTACTACTACCACTGTTGTTACTACCACTGTTGTTACTACTACCACTGTTGTTACTATTACCACTGTTGTTACTACTACCTCTACTGTTGCTGCTACCACTGTTGTTCCTACTACTAATACTGTTACTATTACCACTACTGCTGCTGTTACCACTGTTGTTACTTCTACTAATACTGTTACTACTACCACTACTCTTGCTGCTACCACTGTTGTTACTACTATCGCTACTCTTACTACTACCACTACTGTTGCTGCTACCACTGTTGTTACTACTACCACTACTGTTGCTGCTACCACTGTTGTTACTACTATCGCTACTCTTACTACTACCACTACTGTTGCTGCTACCACTGTTGTTACTACTACCACTACTGTTAAAACTATCACTACTGTTTGCTACTGCAGCTACTGTTGCTACAAATACTACCTGTTATGAAGGTCATAATAGAAAATATGTGTACAAAAAACGCTCCATTAATAATATAAATGACAAGATTTATACAGAAAACGGACGCGTATTAATCGTGAATCGAGAAGAGCTGCGGCTGCAGCAAGACGTCGTAAGACGTCGTGGTTTGACGTTTGTGGGAGAAATGGGATTGTATTTTGGGTACGTTTAGGCCATAGGTTATTTCACCGTTTTTGTACTCTCATGATTTTTCACGTAAGGCCTTTTAACCTGTTGCCTGCAGGTTAAAAGGCCAACAGAAAAAGGGATTAACGTACCAAGGACCCATTTTTATGTTTTGTGTTGTATAATTAAAGTCACTTACCATTATTATAGTTTTATTTTTTATAAGTTACTTTTCCTGCCTGTCCACTTAATTAATATAAGTATTGGCCATTTACTTAAAGCCTTTTGTGAAGACACGGCTTGACCCTGTCATCACTACTGTTGTTGAGGCTGACGTCACTACTGTTGTTGAGGCTGACGTCACTACTGCTGTTGAGGCTGTCATCACTACTGTTGTTGAGGCTGTCATCACTACTGTTGTTGAGGCTGTCATCACTACTGTTGTTGAGGCTGACGTCACTACTGTTGTTGAGGCTGACGTCACTACTGCTGTGTTCATCACTACTGAGCTGTTGAGGCTGACGTCACTACTGCTGTTGAGGCTGACGTCACTACTGCTGTTGAGGCTGCCATCACTACTGCTGTTGAGGCTGCCATCACTACTGCTGTTGAGGCTGATCACTACTGCTCATCACTACTGCTGTTGAGGCTGTCATCACTACTGCTGTTGAGGCTGCCATCACTACTGCTGTTGAGGCTGACGTCACTACTGCTGTTGAGGCTGACGTCACTACTGCTGTTGAGGCTGTCATCACTACTGCTGTTGAGGCTGCCATCACTACTGCTGTTGAGGCTGTCATCACTACTGCTGTTGAGGCTGTCATCACTACTGCTGTTGAGGCTGCCATCACTACTGCTGTTGAGGCTGTCATCACTACTGCTGTTGAGGCTGTCATCACTACTGCTGTTGAGGCTGTCATCACTACTGCTGTTGAGGCTGCCATCACTACTGCTGTTGAGGCTGTCATCACTACTGCTGTTGAGGCTGCCATCACTACTGCTGTTGAGACTGCCATCACTACTGCTGTTGAGGCTGCCATCACTACTGCTGTTGAGGCTGATATCACTACTGCTGTTGAGGCTGCCATCACTATTGCTGTTGAGGCTGCCATCACTACTGCTGTTGAGGCTGCCATCACTACTGCTGTTGAGGCTGCCATCACTACTGCTGTTGAGGCTGCCATCACTACTGCTGTTGAGGCTGCCATCACTACTGCTGTTGAGACTGCCATCACTACTGCTGTTGAGGCTGATATCACTACTGCTGTTGAGGCTGCCATCACTACTGCTGTTGAGGCTGCCATCACTACTGCTGTTGAGGCTGCCATCACTACTGCTGTTGAGGCTGCCATCACTACTGCTGTTGAGGCTGCCATCACTACTGCTGTTGAGGCTGATATCACTACTGCTGTTGAGGCTGCCATCACTACTGCTGTTGAGGCTGCCATCACTACTGCTGTTGAGGCTGCCATCACTACTGCTGTTGAGGCTGCCATCACTACTGCTGTTGAGACTGCCATCACTACTGCTGTTGAGGCTGATATCACTACTGCTGTTGAGGCTGCCATCACTACTGCTGTTGAGGCTGCCATCACTACTGCTGTTGAGGCTGCCATCACTACTGCTGTTGAGGCTGCCATCACTACTGCTGTTGAGGCTGCCATCACTACTGCTGTTGAGACTGCCATCACTACTGCTGTTGAGGCTGCCATCACTACTGCTGTTGAGGCTGTCATCACTACTGCTGTTGAGACTGCCATCACTACTGCTGTTGAGACTGCCATCACTACTGCTGTTGAGGCTGCCATCACTACTGCTGTTGAGGCTGCCATCACTACTGCTGTTGAGGCTGCCATCACTACTGCTGTTGAGACTGCCATCACTACTGCTGTTGAGGCTGCCATCACTACTGCTGTTGAGGCTGCCATCACTACTGCTGTTGAGGCTGATATCACTACTGCTGTTGAGACTGCCATCACTACTGCTGTTGAGGCTGCCATCACTACTGCTGTTGAGGCTGATATCACTACTGCTGTTGAGGCTGCCATCACTACTGCTGTTGAGGCTGATATCACTACTGCTGTTGAGGCTGCCATCACTATTGCTGTTGAGGCTGATATCACTACTGCTGTTGAGGCTGATATCACTACTGCTGTTGAGGCTGCCATCACTACTGCTGTTGAGGCTGCCATCACTACTGCTGTTGAGGCTGCCATCACTACTGCTGTTGAGACTGCCATCACTACTGCTGTTGAGGCTGCCATCACTACTGCTGTTGAGGCTGCCATCACTACTGCTGTTGAGACTGCCATCACTACTGCTGTTGAGGCTGCCATCACTACTGCTGTTGAGGCTGCCATCACTACTGCTGTTGAGGCTGCCATCACTACTGCTGTTGAGGCTGCCATCACTACTGCTGTTGAGACTGCCATCACTACTGCTGTTGAGGCTGCCATCACTACTGCTGTTGAGGCTGCCATCACTACTGCTGTTGAGGCTGCCATCACTACTGCTGTTGAGGCTGCCATCACTACTGCTGTTGAGGCTGTCATCACTACTGCTGTTGAGGCTGCCATCACTACTGCTGTTGAGGCTGCCATCACTACTGCTGTTGAGGTTGAGACTGCCATCACTACTGCTGTTGAGGCTGTCATCTGCCATCACTACTGCTGTTGAGGCTGCCATCACTACTGCTGTTGAGGCTGTCATCACTACTGCTGTTGAGGCTGTCATCACTACTGCTGTTGAGGCTGCCATCACTACTGCTGTTGAGGCTGCCATCACTACTGCTGTTGAGGCTGCCATCACTACTGCTGTTGAGGCTGCCATCACTACTGCTGTTGAGGCTGCCATCACTACTGCTGTTGAGGCTGATATCACTACTGCTGTTGAGGCTGCCATCACTACTGCTGTTGAGGCTGCCATCACTACTGCTGTTGAGGCTGCCATCACTATTGCTGTTGAGGCTGCCATCACTACTGCTGTTGAGGCTGCCATCACTACTGCTGTTGAGTCTGATATCACTACTGCTGTTGAGGCTGCCATCACTATATGCTGTTGAGGCTGCCATCACTACTGCTGTTGAGGCTGCCATCACTACTGCTGTTGAGGCTGCCATCACTACTGCTGTTGAGGCTGCCATCACTACTGCTGTTGAGGCTGCCATCACTACTGCTGTTGAGGCTGCCATCACTACTGCTGTTGAGGCTGCCATCACTACTGCTGTTGAGGCTGCCATCACTACTGCTGTTGAGGCTGTCATCACTACTGCTGTTGAGGCTGCCATCACTACTGCTGTTGAGGCTGCCATCACTACTGCTGTTGAGGCTGCCATCACTACTGCTGTTGAGGCTGCCATCACTACTGCTGTTGAGGCTGCCATCACTACTGCTGTTGAGGCTGCCATCACTACTGCTGTTGAGGCTGCCATCACTACTGCTGCTGAGGCTGCCATCACTACTGCTGTTGAGGCTGCCATCACTACTGCTGTTGAGGCTGCCATCACTACTGCTGTTGAGGCTGCCATCACTACTGCTGTTGAGGCTGCCATCACTACTGCTGTTGAGGCTGCCATCACTACTGCTGTTGAGGCTGCCATCACTACTGCTGTTGAGGCTGCCATCACTACTGCTGTTGAGGCTGCCATCACTACTGCTGTTGAGGCTGCCATCACTACTGCTGTTGAGGCTGCCATCACTACTGCTGTTGAGGCTGCCATCACTACTGCTGTTGAGGCTGCCATCACTACTGCTGTTGAGACTGCCATCACTACTGCTGTTGAGGCTGCCATCACTACTGCTGTTGAGGCTGCCATCACTACTGCTGTTGAGACTGCCATCACTACTGCTGTTGAGGCTGCCATCACTACTGCTGTTGAGGCTGCCATCACTACTGCTGTTGAGGCTGCCATCACTACTGCTGTTGAGGCTGCCATCACTACTGCTGTTGAGGCTGCCATCACTACTGCTGTTGAGACTGCCATCACTACTGCTGTTGAGGCTGCCATCACTACTGCTGTTGAGGCTGCCATCACTACTGCTGTTGAGACTGCCATCACTACTGCTGTTGAGGCTGCCATCACTACTGCTGTTGAGGCTGCCATCACTACTGCTGTTGAGGCTGCCATCACTACTGCTGTTGAGGCTGCCATCACTACTGCTGTTGAGGCTGCCATCACTACTGCTGTTGAGGCTGCCATCACTACTGCTGTTGAGGCTGCCATCACTACTGCTGTTGAGGCTGCCATCACTACTGCTGTTGAGACTGCCATCACTACTGCTGTTGAGGCTGCCATCACTACTGCTGTTGAGGCTGCCATCACTACTGCTGTTGAGGCTGCCATCACTACTGCTGTTGAGGCTGATATCACTACTGCTGTTGAGGCTGCCATCACTATTGCTGTTGAGGCTGCCATCACTACTGCTGCTGAGGCTGCCATCACTACTGCTGTTGAGGCTGCCATCACTACTGCTGTTGAGGCTGTCATCACTACTGCTGTTGAGGCTGCCATCACTACTGCTGTTGAGGCTGTCATCACTACTGCTGTTGAGGCTGCCATCACTACTGCTGTTGAGGCTGACGTCACTACTGCTGTTGAGGCTGTCATCACTACTGCTGTTGAGGCTGCCATCACTACTGCTGTTGAGGCTGACGTCACTACTGCTGTTGAGGCTGACGTCACTACTGCTGTTGAGGCTGCCATCACTACTGCTGTTGAGGCTGCCATCACTACTGCTGTTGAGGCTGCCATCACTACTGCTGTTGAGGCTGTCATCACTACTGCTGTTGAGGCTGCCATCACTACTGCTTCTCTGGGTGCGGCCACTACCGTTGTTGCCAACCCTGCCACCACTACTGCAGTAGCTGCTACTACTGCTGCTTTTGTTGTTACTGTTGCTGCCGTTACTACCACTACAGCTGTTGGTGTTGTCATCATTCCAGATGTTTCTGCCGACAGGATTGTGAATTAGAAAATTGTGTAAGAAATGGGTATCTCCAAGGTGGAATTGTTTCGATTCCTCAGTCCAATACGGAGATTAGTAGATGTTTGAAGTAATCAGTCCCTCTGCCTGGAGTCTATGTGATGAGTCTCTCTGCCTGGAGTCTACGTGATGAGTCTCTCTGCCTGGAGTCTATGTGATGAGTCTCTCTGCCTGGAGTCTATGTGATGAGTCTCTCTGCCTGGAGTCTATGTGATGAGTCTCTCTGCCTGGAGTCTATGTGATGAGTCCATCTGCCTGGAGTCTATGTGAAGAGTCTCTCAGCCTGGAGTCTATGTGATGAGTCTCTCAGCCTGATCTATGTGATGAGTCCCTCAGCATGGAGTCTATGTGATGAGTCCCTCTGCCTGGAGTCTATGTGATGAGTCCCTCTGCCTGGAGTCTATGTGAAGAGTCTCTCAGCCTGGAGTCTATGTGATGAGTCTCTCAGCCTGATCTATGTGATGAGTCCCTCAGCATGGAGTCTATGTGATGAGTCCCTCAGCCTGGAGTCTATGTGATGAGTTCCTCAGCCTGGAGTCCATGTGATGAGTCTCTCAGCCTGGAGTCTATGTGATGAGTCTCTCAGCCTGGAGTCTATGTGATGAGTCCCTCAGCCTGGAGTCTATGTGATGAGTCCCTCAGCCTGGAGTCTATGTGATGAGTCCCTCAGCCTGGAGTCTATGTGATGAGTCCCTCAGCCTGGAGTCTATGTGATGAGTCTCTCAGCCTGGAGTCTATGTGATGAGTCCCTCAGCCTATGTGATGAGTCTAGCCTGGAGTCTATGTGATGAGTCCCTCAGCCTGGAGTCTATGTGATGAGTCTCTCAGCCTGGAGTCTATGTGATGAGTCCCTCAGCCTGGAGTCTATGTGATGAGTCCCTCAGCCTGGAGTCTATGTGATGAGTCTCTCAGCCTGGAGTCTATGTGATGAGTCCCTCAGCCTGGAGTCTATGTGATGAGTCTCTCAGCCTGGAGTCTATGTGATGAGTCCCTCAGCCTGGAGTCTATGTGATGACTCTCTCAGCCTGGAGTCTATGTGATGAGTCCCTCAGCCTGGAGTCTATGTGATGAGTCCCTCAGCATAGAGTCTATGTGATGAGTCCCTCAGCCTGGAGTCTATGCGATGAGTCCCTCAGCCTGGAGTCCATGTGATGATTCCCTCAGCCTGGAGTCTATGTGATGAGTCCCTCAGCCTGGAGTCTATGTGATGAGTTCCTCAGCCTGGAGTCTATGTGATGAGTCCCTCAGCCTGGAGTCTATGTGATGAGTCCCTCAGCCTGGAGTCTATGTGATGAGTCCCTCAGCCTGGAGTCCATGTGATGATTCCCTCAGCCTGGAGAGTATGTGATGAGTCCCTCAGCCTGGAGTTTATGTGATGAGTCCCTCAGCCTGGAGTCTATGTGATGAGTCCCTCAGCCTGGAGTCTATGTGATGAGTCCCTCAGCATGGAGTCTATGTGATGAGTCCCTCAGCCTGGAGTCTAAGTGATGAGTCCCTCAGCCTGGAGTCTATGTGATGAGTCCCTCAGCCTGGAGTCTATGTGATGAGACCCTCAGCCTGGAGTCTATGTGATGAGTCCCTCAGCCTGGAGTCTATGTGATGAGTCGCTCAGCCTGGAGTCTATGTGATGAGTCCCTCAGCCTGGAGTCTATGTGATGAGTCCCTCAGCATGGAGTCTATGTGATGACTCCCTCAGCCTGGAGTCTATGTGATGAGTCCCTCAGCCTGGAGTCTATGTGATGAGTCCCTCAGCCTGGAGTCTATGTGATGAGGCCCTCAGCATGGAGTCTGTGTGATGACTCCCTCAGCCTGGAGTCTATGTGATGAGTCCCTAAGCCTGGAGTCTATGTGATGAGTCCCTCAGCCTGGAGTCTATGTGATGAGTCCCTCAGCCTGGAGTCTATGTGATGAGTCCCTCAGCATGGAGTCTATGTGATGAGTCCCTCAGCCTGGAGTCTAAGTGATGAGTCCCTCAGCCTGGAGTCTATGTGATGAGTCCCTCAGCCTGGAGTCTATGTGATGAGACCCTCAGCCTGGAGTCTATGTGATGAGTCCCTCAGCCTGGAGTCTATGTGATGAGTCGCTCAGCCTGGAGTCTATGTGATGAGTCCCTCAGCCTGGAGTCTATGTGATGACTCCCTCAGCATGGAGTCTGTGTGATGACTCCCTCAGCCTGGAGTCTATGTGATGAGTCCCTAAGCCTGGAGTCTATGTGATGAGTCCCTCAGCCTGGAGTCTATGTGATGAGTCCCTCAGCATGGAGTCTGTGTGATGACTCCCTCAGCCTGGAGTCTATGTGATGAGTCCCTAAGCCTGGAGTCTATGTGATGAGTCCCTCAGCCTGGAGTCTATGTGATGAGTCCCTCAGCCTGGAGTCTATGTGATGAGTCCCTCAGCATGGAGTCTATGTGATGAGTCCCTCAGCCTGGAGTCTAAGTGATGAGTCCCTCAGCCTGGAGTCTATGTGATGAGTCCCTCAGCCTGGAGTCTATGTGATGAGACCCTCAGCCTGGAGTCTATGTGATGAGTCCCTCAGCCTGGAGTCTATGTGATGAGTCGCTCAGCCTGGAGTCTATGTGATGAGTCCCTCAGCCTGGAGTCTATGTGATGAGTCGCTCAGCCTGGAGTCTATGTGATGAGTCCCTCAGCCTGGAGTCTATGTGATGACTCCCACAGCATGGAGTCTGTGTGATGACTCCCTCAGCCTGGAGTCTATGTGATGAGTCCCTAAGCCTGGAGTCTATGTGATGAGTCCCTCAGCCTGGAGTCTATGTGATGAGTCCCTCAGCATGGAGTCTGTGTGATGACTCCCTCAGCCTGGAGTCTATGTGATGAGTCCCTAAGCCTGGAGTCTATGTGATGAGTCCCTCAGCCTGGAGTCTATGTGATGAGTCCCTCAGCCTGGAGTCTATGTGATGAGTCCCTCAGCATGGAGTCTATGTGATGAGTCCCTCAGCCTGGAGTCTAAGTGATGAGTCCCTCAGCCTGGAGTCTATGTGATGAGTCCCTCAGCCTGGAGTCTATGTGATGAGACCCTCAGCCTGGAGTCTATGTGATGAGTCCCTCAGCCTGGAGTCTATGTGATGAGTCGCTCAGCCTGGAGTCTATGTGATGAGTCCCTCAGCCTGGAGTCTATGTGATGACTCCCTCAGCATGGAGTCTGTGTGATGACTCCCTCAGCCTGGAGTCTATGTGATGAGTCCCTAAGCCTGGAGTCTATGTGATGAGTCCCTCAGCCTGGAGTCTATGTGATGAGTCCCTCAGCATGGAGTCTGTGTGATGACTCCCTCAGCCTGGAGTCTATGTGATGAGTCCCTAAGCCTGGAGTCTATGTGATGAGTCCCTCAGCCTGGAGTCTATGTGATGAGTCCCTCAGCCTGGAGTCTATGTGATGAGTCCCTCAGCATGGAGTCTATGTGATGAGTCCCTCAGCCTGGAGTCTAAGTGATGAGTCCCTCAGCCTGGAGTCTATGTGATGAGTCCCTCAGCCTGGAGTCTATGTGATGAGACCCTCAGCCTGGAGTCTATGTGATGAGTCCCTCAGCCTGGAGTCTATGTGATGAGTCGCTCAGCCTGGAGTCTATGTGATGAGTCCCTCAGCCTGGAGTCTATGTGATGACTCCCTCAGCATGGAGTCTGTGTGATGACTCCCTCAGCCTGGAGTCTATGTGATGAGTCCCTAAGCCTGGAGTCTATGTGATGAGTCCCTCAGCCTGGAGTCTATGTGATGAGTCCCTCAGCCTGCAGGGTATGTGATGAGTTCCTCAGCCTGGAGTCTATGTGATGAGTCCCTCAGCCTGGAGTCTATGTGATGAGTCCCTCAGCCTGGAGTCTATGTGATGAGTCCCTCAGCATGGAGTCTATGTGATGACTCCCTCAGCCTGGAGTCTATGTGATGAGTCCCTCAGCCTGGAGTCTATGTGATGAGTCCCTCAGCCTGGAGTCTATGTGATGAGTACCTCAGCCTGGAGGGTATGTGATGAGTTCCTCAGCCTGGAGTCTATGTGATGAGTCGCTCAGCCTGGAGTCTATGTGATGAGTCCCTCAGCCTGGAGTCTATGTGATGAGTCCCTCAGCATGGAGTCTATGTGATGACTCCCTCAGCCTGGAGTCTATGTGATGAGTCCCTCAGCCTGGAGTCTATGTGATGAGTCCCTCAGCCTGGAGTCTACGTGATGAGTCCCTCAGCCTGGAGGGTATGTGATGAGTTCCTCAGCCTGGAGTCTATGTGATGAGTCCCTCAGCCTGGAGTCTATGTGATGAGTCCCTCAGCCTGGAGTCTATGTGATGAGTCCCTCAGCATGGAGTCTATGTGATGACTCCCTCAGCCTGGAGTCTATGTGATGAGTCCCTCAGCCTGGAGTCTATGTGATGAGTCCCTCAGCCTGGAGTCTATGTGATGAGTCCCTCAGCCTGGAGTCTATGTGATGAGTCCCTCAGCATGGAGTCTATGTGATGACTCCCTCAGCCTGGAGTCTATGTGATGAGTCCCTCAGCCTGGAGTCTATGTGATGAGTCCCTCAGCCTGGAGTCTATGTGATGAGTCCCTCAGCCTGGAGTCTATGTGATGATTCCCTCAGCCTGGAGTCTATGTGATGAGTCCCTCAGCCTGGAGTCTATGTGATGATTCCCTCAGCCTGGAGTCTATGTGATGATTCCCTCAGCCTGGAGTCTATGTGATGAGTCCCTCAGTCTGGAGTCTATGTGATGAGTCCCTCAGCCTGGAGTCTATGTGATGATTCCCTCAGCCTGGAGTCTATGTGATGATTCCCTCAGCCTGGAGTCTATGTGATGAGTCCCTCAGCCTGGAGTCTATGTGATGATTCCCTCAGCCTGGAGTCTGTGATGATTCCCTCAGCCTGGAGTCTATGTGATGAGTCCCTCAGCCTGGAGTCTATGTGATGATTCCCTCAGCCTGGAGTCTATGTGATGAGTCCCTCAGCGTGGAGTCTATGTGATGATTCCCTCAGCCTGGAGTCTATGTGATGAGTCCCTCAGCCTGGAGTCTATGTGATGAGTCCCTCAGCCTGGAGTCTATGTGATGAGTCCCTCAGCCTGGAGTCTATGTGATGAGTCCCTCAGCCTGGAGTCTATGTGATGATTCCCTCAGCCTGGAGTCTATGTGATGAGTCCTTCAGCCTACAGTCTATGTGATGAGTCCCTCAGCCTGGAGTCCATGTGATGAATCCCTCAGCCTGGAGTCCATGTGATGAGTCCCTCAGCCTGGAGTCCATGTGATGAGTCCCTCAGCCTGGAGTCCATGTGATGAGTCCCTCAGCCTGGAGTCCATGTGATGAGTCCCTCAGCCTGGAGTCCATGTGATGAGTCCCTCAGCCTGGAGTCCATGTGATGAGTCCCTCAGCCTGGAGTCCATGTGATGAGTCCCTCAGCCTGGAGTCTATGTGATGAGTCCCTCAGCCTGGAGTCCATGTGATGAGTCCCTCAGCCTGGAGTCTATGTGATGAGTCCCTCAGCCTGGAGTCCATGTGATGAGTCCCTCAGCCTGGAGTCTATGTGATGAGTCCCTCAGCCTGGAGTCCATGTGATGAGTCCCTCAGCCTGGAGTCCATGTGATGAGTCCCTCAGCCTGGAGTCTATGTGATGAGTCCCTCAGCCTGGAGTCTATGTGATGAGTCCCTCAGCCTGGAGTCCATGTGATGAGTCCCTCAGCATGGAGTCTATGTGATGAGTCCCTCAGCCTGGAGTCCATGTGATGAGTCCCTCAGCCTGGAGTCTATGTGATGAGTCCCTCAGCCTGGAGTCTATGTGATGAGTCCCTCAGCCTGGAGTCCATGTGATGAGTCCCTCAGCCTGGAGTCCATGTGATGAGTCCCTCAGCCTGGAGTCTATGTGATGAGTCCCTCAGCCTGGAGTCTATGTGATGAGTCCCTCAGCCTGGAGTCCATGTGATGAGTCCCTCAGCATGGAGTCTATGTGATGAGTCCCTCAGCCTGGAGTCCATGTGATGAGTCCCTCAGCCTGGAGTCTATGTGATGAGTCCCTCAGCCTGGAGTCCATGTGATGAGTCCCTCAGTCTTGGTGAACTCATCACATATAAAGAGGCTTACATAATGATCTTACTGCTGCTTCTGCTGTGTCCGTCACTGCTGTTCCTTCAGCTACCACTGTTTGTTTTACAGCCATTACTGCTGTTACTGCCAATACTGCTGTTACAGCCGTTACTGCTGTTACAGCCGTTATTGCTGTCATAGCCGCTACTGCTGTTACAGCCATTACTGCTGTTACAGCCATTACTGCTGTTACAGATATTATTGCTGTTACAGCCGTTACTGCTGTTACAGTCGTTATTGCTGTTTCAGCCATTACTGCTGTTACAGCAATTACAGCTGTTACAACCGTTACTGCTATCATAACCGTTACTGCTGTTACAGCCGTTACTGCTGTTACAGGAATTACTGCTGTTACAGCCGTTACTGCTGTTACAGGAATTACTGCTGTTACAGCCGTTACTGCTGTTACAGCCATTACTGCTGTTATAGCAATTACTGCAGTTACAGCCATTACTGTTGTTACAGCCGTTACTGCTGTTACAGCCGTTACTGCTGTTACAGCCATTACTGCTGTTACAGTCATTACTGCTGTTACAGATATTATTGCTGTTACAGCCGTTACTGCTGTTACAGTCGTTATTGCTGTTTCAGCCATTACTGCTGTTACAGCAATTACAGCTGTTACAGCCGTTACTGCTATCATAACCGTTACTGCTGTCATAGCCGTTACTGCTATCATAACCGTTACTGCTGTTACAGCCGTTACTGCTGTTACTGCTGTCATAGCCGTTACTGCTATCATAACCGTTACTGCTGTTACAGCCGTTACTGCTGTTACTGCCATTAATGCTGTTACAGCTGCTACTGCTGTTACAGCCATTAATGCTGTTACAGCCGTTACTGCTATTACAGCCGTTACTGCTGTTACAGCCGTTATTGCTGTCATAGCTGTTACTGCTGTCATAGCCGTTACTGCTGTCATAGCCGTTTCTGCTGTTACAGCCATTACTGTTGTTACAACCATTACTACTGTTACAACCATTACTACTGTTACAACCATTACTACTGTTACAACCATTAATACTGTTACAACCATTACTACTGTTACAACCATTACTACTGTTACAACCATTACTACTGTTACAACCATTAATACTGTTACAACCGTTACTACTGTTACAACCATTACCACTGTTACAACCATTACTACTGTTACGGCCATTACTACTGTTACAACCATTACTACTGTTACAACCATCAATACTGTTACAACCGTTACTACTGTTACAACCATTACTACTGTTACAACCATTACTACTGTTACATCCATTACTACTGTTACAACCATCAATATTGTTACAACCGTTACTACTGTTACAACCATTACTACTGTTACAACCATTACTACTGTTACAACCATTACTGCTGTTACAACCATTAATACTGCTACAGCCATTACTACTGTTACAACCGTTACTACTGTTACAACTGTTACTATTGTTATAACCATTACTACTGTTACAACCATTAATACTGCTACAGCCATTACTGTTGTTACAGCCACTACTGTTGTTACAGCCCGCTACTGCTGTTGTCTACCACCACTGTTATTATTCCCTCTTCTACTGTTGCTTAAAGCCGTTATTTTACTAAAACTGTTGTTGCTATGAACATCTTTTATTTACTGTTGTAAACAGTATTGTGTCCACTACCACTGTTGCTGTTTAAGCACTAACAGTGCTGCTATCATTGCAGCAGTTATCGCTGCAACTACTGCTGTTTCTGCTACATCTGTTGCTGTTTCTGCCATTGGCGCTGTTTTTGCTGCACTGCTGGAACTGCCACCTCCACTGTTTCTGCCACCACTACTGCCGTTGCTGCTGCCACCACCACTGCTGTTTCTGCCACCAATGTTACTGCTGCTGCCACAACTTTTAACGCTGCAGCCATCACTGCTGTTGCTGCTGCTGTTGCTGTCAGCGCTGTTATTCTTACTATAGGTGTATATTACAACGATAAGAAAGGGGAATAGAGGAGAGAAATAATAGAGAGCGAGAAATAGGTGAGAATAGAGAGAGAGAGAGAAAGAAATCAAAGAGAAAGAGTAATGGACAGATTAGAAAGACAAAGAAAGAGAGAGTGAGAGAGAAGTAAGAGAGAAAGAGCAATAAATAGATTAGAAAGGGAAAGCAAGAGAGAGAGTGACAGGCATAAAGGAAAGTTAGGATGATGATGTTAGAGGAAATATTATGATAAATGTGTGACTGAGTTATGATGACTCTTAACTCACGACTCTTAACTCACGACTCTTAACTCACGACTCTTAACTCACGACTCTTAACTTACGACTCTTAACTCACGACTCTTAACTCACGACTCTTAACTCACGACTCTTAACTCACGACTCTTAACTCACGACTCTTAACTCACGACTCTTAACTCACGACTCTTAACTCACGACTCTTAACTCACGACTCTTAACTCACGACTCTTAACTCATGACTCTTAACTCACGACTCTTAACTCACGACTCTTAACTCACGACTCTTAACTCACGACTCTTAACTCACGACTCTTAACTCACGACTCTTAACTCACGACTCTTAACTCACGACTCTTAACTCACGACTCTTAACTCACGACTCTTAACTCACGAACTCTTAACTCACGACTCTTAACTCACGACTCTTAACTCACGACTCTTAACTCACGACTCTTAACTCACGACTCTTAACTCACGACTCTTAACTCACGACTCTTAACTCACGACTCTTAACTCACGACTCTTAACTCACGACTCTTAACTCACGACTCTTAAGTCATGACTCTTAACTCACGACTCTTAACTCACGACTCTTAACTCACGACTCTTAACTCACGACTCTTAACTCGTGAGTCTTAACTCATGACTCTTAACTCACGACTCTTAACTCACGACTCTTAACTCACGGTAACTCACGACTCTTAACTCACGACTCTTAACTCACGACTCTTAACTCACGACTCTTAACTCACGACTCTTAACTCACGACTCTTAACTCACGACTCTTAACTCACGACTCTTAACTCACGACTCTTAACTCACGACTCTTAACTCACGACTCTTAACTCACGACTCTTAACTCACGACTCTTAACTCACGACTCTTAACTCACGACTCTTAACTCACGACTCTTAACTCACGACTCTTAACTCACGACTCTTAACTCACGACTCTTAACTCACGACTCTTAACTCACGACTCTTAACTCACGACTCTTAACTCACGACTCTTAACTCACGACTCTTAACTCACGACTCTTAACTCACGACTCTTAACTCACGACTCTTAACTCACGACTCTTAACTCACGACTCTTAACTCACGACTCTTAACTCACGACTCTTAACTCACGACTCTTAACTCACGACTCTTAACTCACGACTCTTAACTCACGACTCTTAACTCACGACTCACGACTCTTAACTCACGACTCTTAACTCACGACTCTTAACTCACGACTCTTAACTCACGACTCTTAACTCACGACTCTTAACTCACGACTCTTAACTCACGACTCTTAACTCACGACTCTTAACTCACGACTCTTAACTCACGACTCTTAACTCACGACTCTTAACTCACGACTCTTAACTCACGACTCTTAACTCACGACTCTTAACTCACGACTCTTAACTCACGACTCTTAACTCACGACTCTTAACTCACGACTCTTAACTCACGACTCTTAACTCACGACTCTTAACTCACGACTCTTAACTCACGACTCTTAACTCACGACTCTTAACTCACGACTCTTAACTCACGACTCTTAACTCACGACTCTTAACTCACGACTCTTAACTCACGACTCTTAACTCACGACTCTTAACTCACGACTCTTAACTCACGACTCTTAACTCACGACTCTTAACTCACGACTCTTAACTCACGACTCTTAACTCACGACTCTTAACTCACGACTCTTAACTCACGACTCTTAACTCACGACTCTTAACTCACGACTCTTAACTCACGACTCTTAACTCACGACTCTTAACTCACGACTCTTAACTCACGGTTCTTACTCTTAACTCACGACTCTTAACTCACGACTCTTAACTCACGACTCTTAACTCACGACTCTTAACTCACGAACTCACGACTCTTAACTCACGACTCTTAACTCACGACTCTTAACTCACGACTCACGACTTAACTCACGACTCTTAACTCACGACTCTTAACTCACGACTCTTAACTCACGACTCTTAACTCACGACTCTTAACTCACGACTCTTAACTCACGACTCTTAACTCACGACTCTTAACTCACGACTCTTAACTCACGACTCTTAACTCACGACTCTTAACTCACGACTCTTAACTCACGACTCTTAACTCACGACTCTTAACTCACGACTCTTAACTCACGACTCTTAACTCACGACTCTTAACTCACGACTCTTAACTCACGACTCTTAACTCACGAACTCACGACTCTTAACTCACGACTCTTAACTCACGACTCTTAACTCACGACTCTTAACTCACGACTCTTAACTCACGACTCTTAACTCACGACTCTTAACTCACGACTCTTAACTCACGACTCTTTAACTCACGACTCTTAACTCACGACTCTTAACTCACGACTCTTAACTCACGACTCTTAACTCACGACTCTTAACTCACGACTCTTAACTCACGACTCTTAACTCACGACTCTTAACTCACGACTCTTAACTCACGACTCTTAACTCACGACTCTTAACTCACGACTCTTAACTCACGACTCTTAACTCACGACTCTTAACTCACGACTCTTAACTCACGACTCTTAACTCACGACTCTTAACTCACGACTCTTAACTCACGACTCTTAACTCACGACTCTTAACTCACGACTCTTAACTCACGACTCTTAACTCACGACTCTTAACTCACGACTCTTAACTCACGACTCTTAACTCACGACTCTTAACTCACGACTCTTAACTCACGACTCTTAACTCACGACTCTTAACTCACGACTCTTAACTCACGACTCTTAACTCACGACTCTTAACTCACGACTCTTAACTCACGACTCTTAACTCACGACTCTTAACTCACGACTCTTAACTCACGGTCTCTTAACTAACTCACGACTCTTAACTCACGACTCTTAACTCACGACTCTTAACTCACGACTCTTAACTCACGACTCTTAACTCACGACTCTTAACTCACGACTCTTAACTCACGACTCTTAACTCACGACTCTTAACTCACGACTCTTAACTCACGACTCTTAACTCACGACTCTTAACTCACGACTCTTAACTCACGACTCTTAACTCACGACTCTTAACTCACGACTCTTAACTCACGACTCTTAACTCACGACTCTTAACTCACGACTCTTAACTCACGACTCTTAACTCACGACTCTTAACTCACGGTTCTTAACTCACGACTCTTAACTCACGGTTCTTAACTCACGACTCTTAACTCACGACTCTTAACTCACGACTCTTAACTCACGACTCTTAACTCACGACTCTTAACTCACGACTCTTAACTCACGACTCTTAACTCACGACTCTTAACTCACGACTCTTAACTCACGACTCTTAACTCACGACTCTTAACTCACGACTCTTAACTCACGACTCTTAACTCACGACTCATAACTCACGACTCTTAACTCACGGCTATTAACTCAGGGCTATTAACTCATGGGTCTTAACTCACGACTCTTAACACACGACTCTTAACTCACGACTCTTAACTCACGACTCTTAACTCACGACTATTAACTCACGACTCTTAACTCACGAATCTTAACTCACGGCTACTAACTCATGGGTCTTAACTCACGACTCTTAACTCACGACTCTTAACTCACGGCTACTAACTCATGGCTCTTAACTCACGACTCTTAACTCACGACTATTAAGTCACGACTCTTAACTCACGACTATTAACTCACGACTCTTAACTCATGACTATTAACTCACGAATCTTAACTCACGACTATTAACTCACGACTCTTAACTCATGACTATTAACTCACGAGTCTTAACTCACGACTATTAACTCATGACTATTAACTCACGAATCTTAACTCACGACTATTAACTCACGACTCTTAATTCATGACTATTAACTCACGAATCTTAACTCACGGTTCTTAACTCACGACAATTAACTCACGAATCTTAACTCATGACTATTAACTCACGAATCTTAACTCACGGTTCTTAACTCACGACTAGTAACTCACGACTCTTAAGTCATGACTGTTAACTCACGAATCTTAACTCACGGTTCTTAACTCACGGCTCTTAACTCATGACTATTAACTCACGAATCTTAACTCACGATTCTTAACTCACGGCTCTTAACTCACGACTCTTAACTCACGACTCTTAACTCACGACTCTTAACTCACGACTCTTAACTCACGACTCTTAACTCACGACTCTTAACTCACGACTCTTAACTCACGACTCTTAACTCACGACTCTTAACTCACGACTCTTAACTCACGACTCTTAACTCACGACTCTTAACTCATGACTCTTAACTCACGACTCTTAACTCACGACTCTTAACTCACGACTCTTAACTCACGACTCTTAACTCACGACTCTTAACTCACGACTCTTAACTCACGACTCTTAACTCACGACTCTTAACTCACGACTCTTAACTCAAGACTCTTAACTCACGACTCTTAACTCATGACTCTTAACTCACGACTCTTAACTCACGACTCTTAACTCACGACTCTTAACTCACGACTCTTAACTCACGACTCTTAACTCACGACTCTTAACTCACGACTCTTAACTCACGACTCTCAACTCACGACTCTTAACTCACGACTCTTAACTCATGACTCTTAACTCACGACTTTTAACTCACGACTCTTAACTCACGACTCTTAACTCACGACTCTTAACTCACGACTCTTAACTCACGACTCTTAACTCACGACTCTTAACTCACGACTCTTAACTCACGACTCTTAACTCACGACTCTTAACTCACGACTCTTAACTCACGACTCTTAACTCACGACTCTTAACTCACGGTTCTTAACTCACGACTCTTAACTCACGACTCTTAACTCACGACTCTTAACTCACGACTCTTAACTCACGACTCTTAACTCACGACTCTTAACTCACGACTCTTAACTCACGACTCTTAACTCACGACTCTTAACTCACGACTCTTAACTCACGACTCTTAACTCATGACTCTTAACTCACGACTCTTAACTCACGACTCTTAACTCACGACTCTTAACTCACGACTCTTAACTCACGACTCTTAACTCACGACTCTTAACTCACGACTCTTAACTCACGACTCTTAACTCACGACTCTTAACTCACGGCTATTAACTCACGGCTATTGACTCATGGCTCTTAACTCACGACTCTTAACTCACGACTCTTAACTTACGACTCTTAACTCACGACTTTTAACTCACGACTCTTAACTCACGACTCTTAACTCACGACTCTTAACTCACGACTCTTAACTCACGACTCTTAACTCACGACTCTTAACTCACGACTCTTAACTCACGACTCTTAACTCACGACTCATAACTCACGACTCTTAACTCACGGCTATTAACTCAGGGCTATTAACTCATGGGTCTTAACTCACGACTCTTAACACACGACTCTTAACTCACGACTCTTAACTCACGACTCTTAACTCACGACTATTAACTCACGACTCTTAACTCACGAATCTTAACTCACGGCTACTAACTCATGGGTCTTAACTCACGACTCTTAACTCACGACTCTTAACTCACGGCTACTAACTCATGGCTCTTAACTCACGACTCTTAACTCACGACTATTAAGTCACGACTCTTAACTCACGACTATTAACTCACGACTCTTAACTCATGACTATTAACTCACGAATCTTAACTCACGACTATTAACTCACGACTCTTAACTCATGACTATTAACTCACGAGTCTTAACTCACGACTATTAACTCATGACTATTAACTCACGAATCTTAACTCACGACTATTAACTCACGACTCTTAATTCATGACTATTAACTCACGAATCTTAACTCACGGTTCTTAACTCACGACAATTAACTCACGAATCTTAACTCATGACTATTAACTCACGAATCTTAACTCACGGTTCTTAACTCACGACTAGTAACTCACGACTCTTAAGTCATGACTGTTAACTCACGAATCTTAACTCACGGTTCTTAACTCACGGCTCTTAACTCATGACTATGAACTCACGAATCTTAACTCACGATTCTTAACTCACGGCTCTTAACTCACGACTATTAACTCACGACTATTAACTCACGACTCTTAACTCACGACTATTAACTCAGGACCCTTAACTCACGACTATTAACTCACGACTCTTAACTCACGACTCTTAACTAACGACTATTAACTCAGGACTCTTAACTCACGACTATTAACTCACGACTCTTAACTCACGACTCTTAACTCACGACTCTTAACTCACGACTCTTAACTCACGACTCTTAACTCACGACTCTTAACTCACGACTCTTAACTCACGACTCTTAACTCACGACTCTTAACTCACGACTCTTAACTCACGACTCTTAACTCACGAATCTTAACTCACGGCTACTAACTCATGGCTCTTAACTCACGACTCTTAACTCACGACTCTTAACTCACGGCTACTAACTCATGGCTCTTAACTCACGACTCTTAACTCACGACTATTAAGTCACGACTCTTAACTCACGACTATTAACTCACGACTCTTAACTCACGACTCTTAACTCACGACTCTTAACTCACGACTCTTAACTCACGACTCTTAACTCACGACTATTAACTCACGACTCTTAACTCACTACTCTTAACTCACGACTCTTAACTCACGACTCTTAACTCATGACTCTTAACTCACGACTCTTAACTCACGACTTTTAACTCACGACTCTTAACTCATGACTCTTAACTCACGACTCTTAACTCACGACTTTTAACTCACGGCTCTTAACTCACGACTCTTAACTCACGACTCTTAACTCACGATTCTTAACTCACGACTATTAACTCACGACTCTTAACTCATGACTATTAACTCACGAATCTTAACTCACGACTATTAACTCACGACTCTTAACTCATGACTATTAACTCACGAATCTTAACTCACGACTATTAACTCATGACTATTAACTCACGAATCTTAACTCACGACTATTAACTCACGACTCTTAATTCATGACTATTAACTCACGAATCTTAACTCACGGTTCTTAACTCACGACTATTAACTCACGAATCTTAACTCATGACTATTAACTCACGAATCTTAACTCACGGTTCTTAACTCACGACTAGTAACTCACGACTCTTAAGTCATGACTATTAACTCACGAATCTTAACTCACGGTTCTTAACTCACGGCTCTTAACTCATGACTATTAACTCACGAATCTTAACTCACGGTTCTTAACTCACGGTTCTTAACTCACGGCTCTTAACTCACGACTATTAACTCACGACTATTAACTCACGACTCTTAACTAACGACTATTAACTCAGGACTCTTAACTCACGACTATTAACTCACGACTATTAACTCACGACTCTTAACTCACGGCTCTTAACTCACGACTCTTAATTTACGACTCTTAACTCACGACACTTAACTCACGACTTTTAACTCACGACTCTTAACTCACGACTCTTAACTCACGGTTCTTAACTCACGACTCTTAACTCACGACTCTTAACTCACGATTCTTAACTCACGACTATTAACTCACGACTCTTAACTCACGACTCTTAATTCATGACTATTAACTCACGAATCTTTACTCATGACTATTAACTAACGAATCTTAACTCACGACTCTTAACTCACGACTTTTAACTCATGACTCATAACTCAACTCATAATTCACGACTCTTAACTCAGGACGCTTAACTGATGACTCTTAACTCATGACTCTTAGCTTACGACTCTTAACTCACGATTCTCAAGTCATGACTATTAACTCACGACTCTTAACCAATGCCTCTTAACTCATGACTCTTAGCTTACGACTCTTAACTCACGATTCTCAACTCACGACTATTAACTCACGACTCTTAACTCACGACTCTTAACTCACGACTATTAACTCACGACTCTTAACTCACGGTTCTTAAGTCACGACTATTAACTCACGACTATTAACTCACGACTCTTAACCCACGACTATTAACTCACGACTATTAACTCACGACTCTTAACTCACGACTCTTAACTCACAACTATTAACTCACGACTCTTAACCCACGACTCTTAACTCACGACTCTTAACTCACGACTATTAACTCACGACTCTTAACTCACGACTCTTAACTTACGACTATTAACTCACGGCTCTTAAAACTCACGACTCTTAACTCACGACTCTTAACTCATGACTTTTAACTCATTACTCTTAACTCACGACTCTTAACTCACGACTCTTAACTCACGACTATTAATTCGCGACTATTAACTCACGACTCTTAACTTACGACTCTTAAGTCATGACTCTTAACTCACGACTCTTAACTCAGGACTATTAACTCATGACTCTTAACTCATGGCTCTTAACTCACGACTCTTAACTCATGACTCTTAATTCATGAATCTTAACTCATGACTCTTAACTCTTGATTCTTAACTCATGACTCTTAACTCACGACTCTTAACTCACGACTCTTAACTCACGACTCTTAACTCACGACTCTTAACTCGTGAGTCTTAACTCATGACTCTTAACTCATGACTCTTAACTCATGACCCTTAACTCATGACTCTTAACTCAACTCACGACTCTTAACTCATGAATCTTAACTCATGACTCTTTACTCATGACTCTTTACTCACGACTCTTAATTCATGACTCTTTACTCATGACTCTTAAGTCTTGATTCTTAACTCATGACTCTTAACTCACGACTCTTAACTCACGACAATTTACTCGTGAGTCTTAACTAATGACTCTTAACTCATGAATCTTAACTCATGACTATTAACTCATGACTCTTAACTCATGACTTAACTCACGACTCTTAACTCATGACTCTTATCTCATGACCAGTAACTCATGACTCTTAGCTCATGACTCTTAACTCACAACTTTTAACTCACGACTCTTAACTCATGACTCATAATTCTTGACTCTTAACTCAGGACTATTAACTCATGACTCTTAACTCATGACTCTTAACCCACGACTCTTAACTCATGATCCTTTATTCATGACTCTTAACTCATGACTCTTAACTCTTGATTCTTAACTCATGATCCTTTATTCATGACTCTTAACTCATGACTCTTAACTCTTGATTCTTAACTCATGACTCTTAACTCACGACTCTTTACTCACGACTCTTAACTCGTGAGTCTTAACTCATGACTCTTAACTCACGACTCTTAACTCATGACTCTTAACTCTTGATTCTTAACTCATGACTCTTAACTCACGGCTCTTAACTCACGACTCTTAACTCACGACTCTTAACTCGTGAGTCTTAACTCATGACTCTTAACTCATGACTCTTAACTCATGACTCTTAACTCACGACTCTTAACTCATGACTCTTAACTCATGACTCTTAATTCATGACTCATAACTCATGACTCTTAACTCTTGATTCTTAACTCATGACTCTTAGCTCACGACTCTTAACTCACGACTCTTAACTCACGACTCTTAACTCATGACTATTAACTCATGACTCTTAACTCATGACTCTTAACTCATGACTCTTAACTCATGACTCTTAACTCATGACTCTTAACTCATGACTCTTAACTCATGACTCTTAACTCATGACTCTTAATTCATGACTCTTAACTCATGACTCCTAACTCGTGACTCTTAACTCATTACTCTTAACTCATGAGTCTTAAATCATGACTCTTAGCTCATGACTCTTAAATCATGACTCTTAACTCACGCCTTTTAACTTAAGGCTTTTAACTCATGACTCTTAATTCACGGCTCTTAACTTACGATTTTTAACTCACTACTTTTAACTCATAACTCTTAACTCACTACTTTTAACTCACGACTCTTAACTCACGACTCGTACCTCGTGACTCTTAACTCATGACTCTTAACTCATGACTCTTAACTTACGATTTTTAACTCACTACTCTTAACTCATAACTCTTAACTCACGACTTTTAACTCACGACTCTTTACTCACGACTCTTAACCCACGACCCTTAACTCATGATCCTTTATTCATGACTCTTAACTCATGACTCTTAACTCTTGATTCTTAACTCATGACTCTTAACTCATGACTCTTAACTCACGACTCTTAACTCATGACTCTTAACTCATGACTCTTAATTCATGACTCATAACTCATGACTCTTAACTCTTGATTCTTAACTCATGACTCTTAACTCACGGCTCTTAACTCACGACTATTAACTCACGACTCTTAACTCGTGAGTCTTAACTCATGACTCTTAACTCATGACTCTTAACTCATGACTCTTAACTCACGACTCTTAACTCATGACTCTTAACTCATGACTCTTAATTCATGACTCATAACTCATGACTCTTAACTCTTGATTCTTAACTCATGACTCTTAGCTCACGACTCTTAACTCACGACTCTTAACTCACGACTCTTAACTCGTGAGTCTTAACTCATGACTCTTAACTCATGACTCTTAACTCATGACTCTTAACTCATGACTCTTAACTCATGACTCTTAACTCATGACTCTTAACTCATGACTCTTAACTCATGACTCTTAATTCATGACTCTTAACTCATGATTCCTAACTCATGACTCTTAACTCATTACTCTTAACTCATGACTCTTAAATCATGACTCTTAGCTCATGACTCTTAACTCACGACTTTTAACTCACGTCTCTTAAATCATGACTCTTAGCTCATGACTCTTAATTCATGACTCTTAACTTACGATTTTTAATTCACTACTCTTAACTCATAACTCTTAACTCACGACTTTTACCTCACGACTCTTAACTCACGACTCTTAACTCGTGACTCTTAACTCATGACTCTTAACTCATGACTCTTAACTTACGATTTTTAACTCACTACTCTTAACTCATAACTCTTAACTCACGACTTTTAACTCACGACTCTTTACTCACGACTCTTATCTCACGACTCTTAGCTCACGACTATTTGCTCACTACTCTTAGCTCATGACTCTTAACTCAGGGCTCTTAACTCAAGACTTTTAACTAATGACTCTTAACTTAGTTCTCGTAAGTCATGACTTTTAACTCACGACTCTTAACTAACGACTCTTTACTCATGACTCTTAACTCAGTGCTCTTAACTCTTGACTCTTAGCTCTTGACTTTTAAGTCACGGCTCTTAGCTCACGACTTTTAACTCACTACTCTTAACTCATGACTCTTAACTTGTGAGTTTTAACTCATGACTCTTAACTTGTGAGTTTTAACTCATGACTCTTAACTTGTGAGTTTTAACTCATGACTCTTAACTTGTGAGTTTTAACTCATGACTCTTAACTCATGACTCAACTTGTGAGTTTTAACTCATGACTCTTAACTCATGACTCAACTTGTGAGTTTTAACTCATGACTCTTAACTTGTGAGTTTTAACTCATGACTCTTAACTCATGACTCAACTTGTGAGTTTTAACTCATGACTCTAAACAGACTCATAAACTCTTAAGAATACCGTGAAATTTTTAAGAATATTTTTGTAAGAATGTCTGTATGTTGTCTCAGGAATGTGTCGAGAATGTTAAGAATGTTTATGGGTGATTAATTCTCTCGCTGGAATTTTTGTGGCACGAGTAGAGAATTTTTTTTAGGGGAAGAAATGATGACTCATTTTTTAATTGTAAAAATGATTTAAAAACAGTATCGAGAGAGCGGAGAACACACACACACACACACACACACACACACACACACACACACACACACACACACACACACACACACACACAAACACAGGAGAGCTACAAGTGGAGAGTGAACCAGGAAGGGCAGGACTGATGAAGCCAGACTACAAGAGAGGGGACTACACAGTCATGAAGAATTTCGTGTACGAGGTTCAGTGGAACAGAGAACTGGCAGGGAAGTCAGTAAACGAGATGATGGAATATGTGACAACAATATGCAAGGAAGCAGAGGAGAGGTTTGTACCCAAGGGTGACAGAAATAACGAGAAGGCCAGGGTGAGCTCTTGGTTTACCCTTAGGTGTAGGAAGGCCAAAACCAAGTGTGCTAGGGAATGGAAGAAATATAGAAGGCAAAGGACCCAGGAGAATAAGTAGAGCAGTCGTAAAGCCAGAAATGAATATGCACAGGTAAGAAGGGAGGCCCAACGACAATATGAAAACGACATAGCAACGAAAGACTAATCTGACACGAAGCTGTTGTACAGCCACATCAGGAGAAAAACAACAGTCAAGGACCAGGTAATCAGGCTAAGGAAGGAAGGAGGAGAGACAACAGGAAATGACCGTGAAGTATGTGAGGAACTCAACAAGAGATTCAAAGAAGTGTTCACAGAGGAGACAGAAGGGACTCCAGAAAGACGGAGAGGTGGGGCACACCACCAAGTGCTGGACACAGTGCACACAACCGAGGAAGAAGTGAAGAGGCTTCTGAGTGAGCTAGATACCTCAAAGGCGATTTGCCCGGATAACATCTCTCCATGGGTCCTGAGTGAGGGAGTAGAGGCGCTATGTGTACCCCTAACAACAATATTCAATGCATCTATCGAAACAGGGAGATTGCCTGAGGCATGGAAAACAGCAAATGTAGTCCCAATCTTTAAAAAAGGAGACAGACATGAAGCATTAAACTACAGACCAGTGTCACTGACATGTATAGTATGCAAAGTCATGGAGAAGATTGTCAGGAGAAGAGTGGTGGAACACCTAGAAAGAAATAATCTCATCAACAGCAGCCAACAAGGTTTCAGCGACGGGAAATCCTGTGTCACGAACCTACTGGAGTTCTATAAGACAAGAGAGAGAGGGGTAGGTAGATTGCATTTTCTTGGACTGTAAGAAGGAGTTTGACACAGTTCCACACAAGAGATTAGTGCAAAAACTAGAGGACAAGGCAGGGATCACAAGGAAGGAGCTACAATGGATCAGGGAATACTTATCAGGAAGACAGCAGCGAGTCATGGTACGTGGCGAGGTGTCAAAGTGGGCGCCTGTGACGAGTGGGGTTCCACAGGGATCAGTCCTAGGACCAGTGCTGTTTCTGGTATTTGTGAACGACATAACGGAAGGAATAGACTCCGAAGTGTCCCTGTTTGCAGATGATGAGAAAAAATCAACCGGACGAGGACCAGGTAGAACTACAAAAGGATCTGGACAGGCTGCATACTCGGTCCAGCAGTTGGACCAAGTGCAAAGTCATGAAGTGCAAAGTGCAAAGACATGAAGATTGGGGAAGGGCAAAGAAGACCGCAGACAGAGTACAGTCTAGTGGGCCAGAGACTACAAACCTCACTCAAGGAAAAAGATCTTGGGGTGAGTATAACACCAGGCACATCTCCTGAAACGCACATCAACCAAATAACTGCTGCAGCATATGGGCGCCTAGCAAACCTAAGAACAGCGTTCCAACATCTTAATAAGGAATCGTTCAGGGCCCTGTACACCGTGTACGTTAGGCCCATGACTTAAGAAATCGTAATGACACGATTGGAGTATGCGGCACCAGTTTGGAACCCTCACCTAGCCAAGCATGTGAGGAAACTATAGAAAGTGCAAAGGTCTGCACCAAGACTAGTCCCGGAGCTAAGAGGTATGTCCTACGAGGAGAGGTTAAGGGGAATCGACATGACCGCACTAGATAACAGAAGAGATATGGGGGACATGATAACGACATATAAAACACTGAGATTAATTGACAAAGTGGACAGAGACAGAATGTTCCAGAGATTGGACACAGTAACAAGGGGATACAGTTGTAAGTTGAAGACTCAGATGAATCACAGAGATGTTAGGAAGTATTTCTTCAGTCACAGAGTAGTCAGGGAGTGGAATAGTTTGGGAAGCGATGTAGTGGAAGCAGGATCCGTACATAGCTTTAAGGAGAGGTATGATAAAGTTCATGGTGCAGGGAGAGTGACCCAGTGGCGACCAGTGAAGAGGTGGGGCCAGGAGCTATGACTCGACCCCTGCAACCACAACTAGGTGAGTACATATATGTGAACATGACGGAGAGAATAGATTCAGAAGTCTCTCTGTTTGCAAACGATGTGAAGTTGATGAGAAGAATTCAGCCGGACTAGGACCAGTCAAAACTACAGAGGGAGCTGGACAGATTGCAAGCCTGGTCCAGAAACTGGATCCTGGAGTTCAACCCCACCAAGTGCAAAGTTATGAAAATTGGGGAAGTGTAAAGAAGACCACAGACGGAGTACAGTCTAGGGGGCCAGAGCCTACAAACCTCACTCAAGGAAAAGGATCTTGGGGTGAGTATAACACCAGGCACATCTCCTGAAGCGCACATCAACCAAATAGCTCCTGCAGTATATGGCCGCCTAGCAAACGTCAGAATAGCATTAAGACATTTCAATAAGGAATCTTTCAGGACCCTGTACACTGTGTATGTCAGTTCTATATTGGAGTATGTAGCACCAGTTTGAAACCCACACTTAGCCAAGCACGTAAGGAAATTAAAGAAAAGCGCAAAAGTTTGCAACAAGACTAGTCCCGGAGCTAAGGGGCATGTCCTACGAGGAGAGGTTAAGGGAAATCGACCTGACGGTACTAGAGGAGAGATAGAGGGAAATATGATAACTACATATAAAATACTGAGAGGAATTGACAAGGTGGACAGAGATAGAATGATCCAGAGATGGGACACATCAACAAGGGGTCATAGTTGGAAGTTAAAGACTCAGATGAATCACAAGGATGTTAGGAAGTATTTCTTCAGTCACAGAGTTGTCAGGAAGTGGAATAGTTTGGGAAGTGATGTAGTGGAAGCAGGATCCATACATAGCTTTAGAAAGAGGCATGCTGAACCTCATTGAGCTGGAAGAGTGACCAAGTAGTGACCAGTGAAGAGGAGGGGCCAGGAGCTGTGAATCGATCCCTGCAACCATAACTAGGTAATTACACACACATTTAAAACACCCTCACTCATACATAAACACAGATACACAGTATTGAAAGGCAGCTCCAGAAGCCGAGTTTTGAGTTATGTGAACACAAATATCTGAGTGCAGGTAGATGGAACTATATCTCCATAGGTTCTGAAAGGAACAGAAATACTATGTAAACCACTAGTGAAATCCTTGAACTAAACACGAAACGGGTGGGGTTAGAACCCCTGACAAGTGAGTCGTGAAACTCCAGGCCAGTGCGTAAACAGCACGACTAGAAAATAATGGAAAACAGCACCAACTGCTGTCAAAATCAAACCGTTGGATGCAATGTCACCTGAGTCTCCGAGAGATGCGTGAGTGACCTTTACATGTTACCCAAGACGAGGCAATCACAAGGTGAATGTGGAGCAACTAGAGATTAGTCGATTCACATAAGACATTCAGCATGAATTTAGAGAGGAGGTGAATCCTGTGTGACGACCTCACACAGGAAAATACAGACAGGAAAATGGAAAATACAAACTAAATACAGTGTTGTGCGAAACTTATATACAGAGAAGAATAAGAAAATATAACGGGTAAAAATGCCTAGAGCTGATGTCACAATACTAACAGGATGGAAACAGAGAGAATCACGGTAGGTATCAGGACGGGCAGAGGTGAAAACTCTATACCAAGGGTATCAGTGCAGGGACTGATACTGCGCTTCATGTTTCTACACGACAACTTAGATTACAACTTAGATTACAAGGTTGGTCAAACTTAATGCTGCTAGAATCCAGTAACAGCAGCTAAGTTGTATATATTTACGAAGATCGTACACGGAGACAAGGACGGATGTGAACCTGTTGTTGCTTCTGCCGTTGTTAATGCCTATGCTGCTGCTGTTGTTTCTCCTGCTGCTGTTGCTGTTGATGTTACTGCTGTTTCTGCTACTGGTGCTCCTGTCGTTGCTGTTGTTGCTGCTGCAGCTGTCGTTGCTTATGCTTGTGTTTCCGTTGTTCGTGCTGCTGCTTCTGTTGCTGCAGATGCTCTTGCTGCTGTTGCTGCTTCTGTTGCTGTAGCTGTTGCTGCTCCTGCTGCTACTGTTGTTGCTGCAGGTGATATTCCTGCTGCTGCTATTGTTGCTGCTAGTCCTGCTCTCACAACCAATTCATTTATTGGTTCTGCTGCTGTCACTGCTGCTGCTGCTGCTGCTGCTGCTGCTGCTGTCACTGCTGCTGCTGCTGTTTTGCTACTGATGCAAATTCTACATCAGCCTAAGCTTCTTGAAGTGGTAGTGGTGGTGATGGTAGTAGTTGTGGTGGTAGTGGAGGTGCTAGTGGTGGTGGTAGTGGTGGTGGTAGTGGTGGTCATGGTAGTAGTTGTGGTAGTAGTGGTGGTGGTAGCGGTGGTGGTAGTGGTGGTAATGATAGTGGTGGTGGTGGTGGTGGTGGTGGTGGTGGTGGTGGTGGTGGTGGTGGTGGTGGTGGTGCTGCTGCTGCTGCTGCTGCTGCTGCTGCTGCTGCTGCTGCTGCTGCTGCTGCTGCTGCTGCTGCTGAGTTATAACCTGCCACTCTTGCTGCTTGAGAATTTCCCTGAGCATATCAACATTACGGTTATTGCTCACCGCGAAGACTAGAAGCTCCTGCTTATGTAGCTGGTGGTGGTGGTGGTGGTGATAGTGGTGGTAGTGGTAGTGGTGGTGGTAGTGGTGGCAGTGGTAGTGGTAGTGGTGGTGGTGGTGATAGTGGTGGTAGTGGTAGTGGTAGTGGTGGTGATAGTGGTGGTGATGATAGTGGTGGTGATGATAGTGGTGGGTGATAGTGGTGGTGATGATAGTGGTGGTGATGATAGTGGTGGTGGTGATAGTGGTGGTGGTGGTAGTGGTGGTGGTGATAGTGGTGGTGGTGATAGTGGTGGTGGTGATAGTGGTGGTGGTGATAGTGGTGGTGGTGATAGTGGTGGTGGTGATAGTGGTGGTGATGATAGTGGTGGTGATTGGTGATGATAGTGGTGGTGATAGTGGTGGTGGTGATAGTGGTGGTGGTGATAGTGGTGGTGATGATAGTGGTGGTGGTGATAGTGGTGGTGACGATAGTGGTGGTGGTGATAGTGGAGGTGATAGTTGTGGTGGTGATAGTGGTGGTGATGATAGTGGTGGTGGTGATAGCGGTGGTGGTGATAGTGGTGGTGGTGATAGTGGTGGTGGTGATAATGGTGGCTGTGATAGTGGTGGTGGTGATAGTGGTGGCGATGATAGTGGTGGTGGTGATAGTGGTGGTGGTTATAGTGGTGGTGGTGATAGTGGTGGTGATGTTAGTGGTGGTGGTGATAGTGGTGGTGGTGATAGTGGTGGTGATGATAGTGGTGGTGGTGATAGTGTTGGTGGTGATAGTGGTGGTGATGATAGTGGTGGTGGTGATAGTGGTGGTGGTGATAGTGGTGGTGGTGGTGATAGTGGTGGTGATGATAGTGGTGGTGGTGATAGTGGTGGTGGTGATAGTGGTGATGATACTGGTGGTAATGATAGTGGTGGTGGTGATAGTGGTGGTGGTGATAGTGGTGGTAGTGGTGGTGATGATAGTGGTGATGGTGATAGTGGTGGTAGTGGTGGTGATGATAGTGGTGGTGGTGATAGTGGTGGTGGTGATAGTGGTGGTGATGATAGTGGTGGTGGTGATAGTGGTGGTGATGATAGTGGTGGTGGTGATAGTGGTGGTGGTGATAGTGGTGGTAGTGGTGGTGATGATAGTGGTGGTGGTGATAGTGGTGGTGGTGATAGTGGCGGTGGTGATAGTGGTGGTGGTTGTAGTTGTTATGGTGTTGCTGGGGGTAGTGGTTGTTATGGAGGTGGTAGTAATGGCTATGCTCAGCATAACCAGCCATTGTCTATTTACTAGTATGTCACTTAAGTCAGCAAGAATCCACCTCAACAAACATCTTGAGAGCATGCTAGAGCGCCAACTAATTTATCCCCCTCTAACAGCAGTGCCTAAACGTACGTAACAAAGCAGATTACTGGGATTTATATCTAGAAGTGTAAGCAACAGAAGTCCAGAGGTCATACTGCAGCTTTATACATCATTAGTAAGGCCTCACCTAGATTATGCAGCTCAGTTCTGGTCTCCATATTACAGAATGGACATAAATTCGTTAGAAAACATTCAGCGTAGGATGACTAAATTAATACATAGCATTAGAAATCTTCCTTATGAAGAAAGATTGAAGACTCTTAAGTTACATTCACTTGTTAGACGAAGAATGAGGGGAGACCTGATCGAAGTGTATAAGTGGAAGATAGGTATTAATAAAGGGGATATTAATAAGGTCTTGAGGATGTCTCTCCAAGAGAGTACCCGCAGTAATGGATTTAAATTAGATAAGTTTAGATTTAGAAAGGACATAGGAAAGTATTGGTTTGGAAATAGGGTAGTTGATGAGTGGAACAGTCTACCTAGTTGGGTTATTGAGGCTGGGACTTTGGGTAGTTTCAAATTTAGGTTGGATAAGTACATAAGTGGGAGGGGTTGCACTTGAGTGGGACTTGCACATGGACAAATAGAATCATCAAAGCTTATTTCTTGGGTGGCATTGAAAATTGAGTTGGGCAAATATTTTGTTAGTGGGAATGATTGTGAAGGACCTGCCTAGTATGGGCCAACAGGCCTTCTGCAGTGTTCCTCCTTTTTTATGTTCTTATGTAATATCTGGCCTGTTTCTGGTTTTAAAAAACCAAATAGATAAAATTTAAGATATTTACTAGTAAACTTGTCTAGCATATGTATATATATATATATATATATATATATATATATATATATATATATATATATATATATATATATATATATATATATATATATATATACACACAAAGTTAAAATATTGGACATAAATAGGGAGTCAAGCTCCTACAGGTTGTACATATTTGCATTAATCCAAATAATCAATTTCAACTGGTTTATTAGTAAAAAGAAATTCGAAATTATAGGCTTAAACTTAGTTTTAACTTCCAACGGCCCGACTTAGAATAATAGCGACCACCAACCCCTACAGGAGGCCCCACCAACCTCTACAGGAGACCCCACCAACCTCTACAGGAGACCCCACCAACCCCTACAGAAGACGTTCCCTAGAGCGTCGAGCAGGAAGTTCCGTCTCGCCCACGGAGACGTAGTCTATACCAACCAAAAAGTAACCCCAAAGGTCTGACAAAACAGATTCACTTACCTAACCCAACAAATTCACCACCAGAGTAAGAGAGAACAGAGACACTTAAGAGAGGAAAATCAGCCACCAGAGAGAAGGCTTGAAGTGTCTCCTAAGAGAAACCAGGAGGTAAATGAGTGAGACAAACCCACCAGCCTCACCATCGGGTTTGATCTCGTGACTCACATCTACCCCAGTGATTGAAACAAGTAAACAAAGGCTTAACAAGAGCAGACGGTCAGTCTTAATTCCATCACTGAGTATAACTAAGCATATCCTACCTATATACATAAGCTACGTCAAATAATTATATGAAGCAAGACATTTTAATTTTAGCTATTAATGAAAATATCTCCAATATAAATTTATATGATAATAAAATATATACAATCTTAAATATACATTATGTCTAGTTCAGGGACGCAACAGCCTGTGTACCTTGTACATGTACTTGTAGAAATAAAGATGTTATTGTGGTGGTGGTAGTAGTGGTAGTGATAGTAATGGTGGTAGTAGATGGTGGTTGTGATGGTAGCTACCATACTGACTGAACATTCCCAGAATGACAGGAGGCACCACAGACATTCCACACATCGCTCAGATGTAAAATGTAGATTACGAACACACACTTTTATAAGGCGTGTATAAGACACGAGAGTAAACAGCCAGGGGAGCATCAGTAGCACGAGGGATAAAGTATTCACCACATGTCTGCTTTTTATTTTATCATATAACCCTGCTAGTACATTTGTTTGAAAGTATTTATGTCATGTACAGAGGGTTTAACAAATACTATAATATGATTGAGGTTGACAAGAGAGAGAGAGAGAGAGAGAGAGAGAGAGAGAGAGAGAGAGAGAGAGAGAGAAAGAGAGAGAGAGAAAGAGAGAGAGAGAGAACTATCTAATGGCTATAATCATAACCATAATTTTAAAGGGGGTGGACTGGTAAGCTAGTGGAAGGCCTCGGTCAGATGACTAGAAGATCCAGCTGTAGGTCATCATATGACTAAGACCTACGTCATGAAACACTTGTCCTGTTTCCTGACAAACCTTACTTAACCTAACCTAACTCTCATGAGCTACAGCTTTAAGAGACCCCTTAGAGAGGACAGATTCCAGCATGGCGTTAACCAACCTGAGGGTTGTGACAAACGAATTTGAGGGTAACCCCCTATACGCAAGGTAGCCTACCCTGGAGCACCCTCCCTCACCTCAATGTCAAACCTCCATCCAAAACTGGTAGTTAGCCTATACACAAATGGTGTACTCATCCATACTAGTAATAAACTACTAAGCTTAAAGCTAGTTATTGATGGTATATAAGAATGTGGTTATGTGTGAACATACTGTGAATGTTACATCTTCACCCCAGGGTGTTGTTACAACTGGGTTCCCTCACCATCCACCAGATGGGTAGCTGGTCACCATGGCACACATAAAATAAAGTAACAGGGCTACCTTTCCTCTCTGTTATCCTACCCAGCTGGCAGTGTTCTGCAGAATTATACAATAATAAAAGCCAAATTACTTTACGTAAAAACCAAGGCACTACCATAGAAAAAGACAGCACACATTATGGCTAAGATCAGTTGAAGATATTTGTAAACAGTAACAATGGTTCCCATCACTAAAAATCTAAGGTAGAGAAAGAGCTTAAAGGTGAGAATTACACTCAGAAATGTATTATGGCATTGTGTGGGCGAAACGTTGTTAATAAAGGATCACATTATACTGCATATGTGTTTATATTTCCATGGCAAGGTTAAATGGTAAAGATATGTGGTAGATGCCCTGTGGTTGATGCCCTGTGGTTTATGCCCTGTGGTAGATGCTCTGTGGTTGATGCCCTGTGGTAGATGCCCTTTCGTTGATGTCCTGTGGGAGATGCCCTGTGGTTAATGCCCTGTGGTTAATGCCCTGTGGTTGATGCCCTGTGGTTGATGCCCTCTGGTAGATGCCCTGTGGTTGATGCCCTGTGGTTGATGCCCTGTGGTTGATGCCCTGTGGTTGATGCCCTGTGGTTGATGCCCAATAATATAGACAAAACTAAGTTCCTAAATGAGTTAGTCTCAGTCTATCCGTAAAGTTTACTGTTGAGATTGAACAAAATAAACTGTTGTAGCAGCCATGAATTGTTGTAGCAGCTATTACAAAAAAGTAATTTTTAAGAGAAGATGGTATGATTTACTCCTTTTGTAATAAAGAGTTCGGGATACATAAATACACACATTAATATAAATTAATCTTTAATATATAAAAATCAACTATCTTTGGTCTAGAGGTATTTGAACTATGATATTTGTACATGTTACTATAATAAATTATAATCAGCATTTTACTAAAATATAATTAATAACCCTACACAGGGTACAACTCTTGACACTACTGTCACTATATATATATATATCTCTATGCTAAAACAATAAATTATAAATAACATTTTTATAATAATAAATTACAATCAACTGCCTCTCACGACACGAAGTCAGTCACACGACACTGTTCAGTGTACACTACAACCAGGCCATCTTCAGTGTCCCACGACACCCTTTTCATCTCAGTGTTCCACTACGGTCCTGTGCATATCTCAGTGTTCCACTCCATCGTACGTCCCTCAGTGTCACACTACGGTCCTGGCCCAGTTCAGTGTAACACTCCAACCTTTTCTTCATGTAATGTCCCACTAAACAGCATCTGACGACTCCGGCCCACAGTTGATCAACGTAGACGGTGAGTCCACAGACATCACCGGTAGTCCAGTAAATCCTCTCCAAAGGCGGTTGACCCACCGCTAGCCGAACACCATGCTGCAAGCTCACTGAATGCGGCCGTCAAGTAACTGAGGCCAACAGACTCAGTGAGCTGCGGTGAGCGGTTCTTCTAACGCCAGTAGATAGGTACGATTCGGTGGTCAGGTACCTACTGCATAGACGTGTACCCTGAGGAGTTCAGGTACTTAATGTTGAAGCCAGTAGACGTGTACCCTTCGGTGGTCAGGTACCTACTGCTTAGGTGTGTACAGCGAGGCGCTCAGGTACATAATATTTCTAAAGCCAGTAGACGTGTACCCTTCGGTGGTCAGGTACCTACTGCTTAGGTGTGTCCAGCGAGGCGCTCTGGTACATACTGTTACTAAAGCCAGTAGACGTGTACCCTTCGGTGGTCAGGTACCTACTGCTTAGGTGTGTACAGCGAGGCGCTCTGGTACATACTGTTACTAAAGCCAGTAGACGTGTACCCTTCGGTGGTCAGGTACCTACTGCTTAGGTGTGTACCATGAGGCACTCAGGCTCTTACTGCTCTAAGGCCGGCTCAGCAGCCCCCACATTGGGTTTGATGACGCACCCAGTGGTACTGCCGGCCGGCAGGTTAACTATTTAACCGCTAGTTTGGCAGGGGCCACAACACCCCCACCACAAAAGGACCGACACACAAAGATCAATGTAATATGTATCCCGAACCGTCATCCCGGATCTGATCATCCAGAAATCATTCTAGATAATCATTATCATCCCGGACGGGCCCCCATATATTACAAAAAAGTAATTTTTAAGAGAAGATGGTATGATTTACTCCTTTTGTAATAAAGAGTTCGGGATACATAAATACACACATTAATATAAATTAATCTTTAATATATAAAAATCAACTATCTTTGGTCTAGAGGTATTTGAACTATGATATTTGTACATGTTACTATAATAAATTATAATCAGCATTTTACTAAAATATAATTAATAACCCTACACAGGGTACAACTCTTGACACTACTGTCACTATATATATATATATCTCTATGCTAAAACAATAAATTATAAATAACATTTTTATAATAATAAATTACAATCAACTGCCTCTCACGACACGAAGTCAGTCACACGACACTGTTCAGTGTACACTACAACCAGGCCATCTTCAGTGTCCCACGACACCCTTTTCATCTCAGTGTTCCACTACGGTCCTGTGCATATCTCAGTGTTCCACTCCATCGTACGTCCCTCAGTGTCACACTACGGTCCTGGCCCAGTTCAGTGTAACACTCCAACCTTTTCTTCATGTAATGTCCCACTAAACAGCATCTGACGACTCCGGCCCACAGTTGATCAACGTAGACGGTGAGTCCACAGACATCACCGGTAGTCCAGTAAATCCTCTCCAAAGGCGGTTGACCCACCGCTAGCCGAACACCATGCTGCAAGCTCACTGAATGCGGCCGTCAAGTAACTGAGGCCAACAGACTCAGTGAGCTGCGGTGAGCGGTTCTTCTAACGCCAGTAGATAGGTACGATTCGGTGGTCAGGTACCTACTGCATAGACGTGTACCCTGAGGAGTTCAGGTACTTAATGTTGAAGCCAGTAGACGTGTACCCTTCGGTGGTCAGGTACCTACTGCTTAGGTGTGTACAGCGAGGCGCTCAGGTACATAATATTTCTAAAGCCAGTAGACGTGTACCCTTCGGTGGTCAGGTACCTACTGCTTAGGTGTGTCCAGCGAGGCGCTCTGGTACATACTGTTACTAAAGCCAGTAGACGTGTACCCTTCGGTGGTCAGGTACCTACTGCTTAGGTGTGTACAGCGAGGCGCTCTGGTACATACTGTTACTAAAGCCAGTAGACGTGTACCCTTCGGTGGTCAGGTACCTACTGCTTAGGTGTGTACCATGAGGCACTCAGGCTCTTACTGCTCTAAGGCCGGCTCAGCAGCCCCCACATTGGGTTTGATGACGCACCCAGTGGTACTGCCGGCCGGCAGGTTAACTATTTAACCGCTAGTTTGGCAGGGGCCGCAACAGCAGCCATGAATTGTTGTAGCAGCCATGAATTGTTGTAGCAGCCATGAATTGTTGTAGCAGCCATGAATTGTTGTAGCAGCCATGAATTGTTGTAGCAGCCATGAATTGTTGTAGCAGCCATGAATTGCTGTAGCAGCCATGAATTGTTGCAGCAGCCATGAATTGTTGCAGCAGCCATGAATTGTTGTAGCAGCCATGAATTGTTGCAGCAGCCATGAATTGTTGTAGCAGCCATGAATTGTTGTATCAGCCATGAATTGTTGTATCAGCCATGAATTGTTGTAGCAGCCATGAATTGTTGTATCAGCCATGAATTGTTGTAGCAGCCATGAATTGTTGTATCAGCCATGAATTGTTGTATCAGCCATGAATTGTTGCAGCAGCCATGAATTGTTGTATCAGCCATGAATTGTTGTATCAGCCATGAATTGTTGTATCAGCCATGAATTGTTGTATCAGCCATGAATTGTTGTAGCAGCCATGAATTGTTGTATCAGCCATGAATTGTTGTATCAGCCATGAATTGTTGCAGCAGCCATGAATTGTTGTATCAGCCATGAATTGTTGTATCAGCCATGAATTGTTGTAGCAGCCATGAATTGTTGTATCAGCCATGAATTGTTGTATCAGCCATGAATTGTTGTATCAGCCATGAATTGTTGTATCAGCCATGAATTGTTGTAGCAGCCATGAATTGTTGTATCAGCCATGAATTGTTGTATCAGCCATGAATTGTTGCAGCAGCCATGAATTGTTGTATCAGCCATGAATTGTTGTATCAGCCATGAATTGTTGTAGCAGCCATGAATTGTTGTATCAGCCATGAATTGTTGTATCAGCCATGAATTGTTGTAGCAGCCATGAATTGTTGTAGCAGCCATGAATTGTTGTATCAGCCATGAATTGTTGTAGCAGCCATGAATTGTTGTAGCAGCCATGAATTGTTGTAGCAGCCATGAATTGTTGTAGCAGCCATGAATTGTTGTAGCAGCCATGAATTGTTGTAGCAGCCATGAATTGTTGTAGCAGCCATGAATTGTTGTATCAGCCATGAATTGTTGTAGCAGCCATGAATTGTTGTATCAGCCATGAATTGTTGTAGCAGCCATGAATTGTTGTATCAGCCATGAATTGTTGTAGCAGCCATGAATTGTTGTATCAGCCATGAATTGTTGTATCAGCCATGAATTGTTGTATCAGCCATGAATTGTTGTAGCAGCCATGAATTGTTGTATCAGCCATGAATTGTTGTAGCAGCCATGAATTGTTGTATCAGCCATGAATTGTTGTATCAGCCATGAATTGTTGTAGCAGCCATGAATTGTTGTATCAGCCATGAATTGTTGTATCAGCCATGAATTGTTGTAGCAGCCATGAATTGTTGTATCAGCCATGAATTGTTGTATCAGCCATGAATTGTTGTATCAGCCATGAATTGTTGTATCAGCCATGAATTGTTGTATCAGCCATGAATTGTTGTATCAGCCATGAATTGTTGTAGCAGCCATGAATTGTTGTATCAGCCATGAATTGTTGTATCAGCCATGAATTGTTGTAGCAGCCATGAATTGTTGTATCAGCCATGAATTGTTGTAGCAGCCATGAATTGTTGTATCAGCCATGAATTGTTGTAGCAGCCATGAATTGTTGTATCAGCCATGAATTGTTGTAGCAGCCATGAATTGTTGTATCAGCCATGAATTGTTGTAGCAGCCATGAATTGTTGCAGCAGCCATGAATTGTTGTAGCAGCCATGAATTGTTGTATCAGCCATGAATTGTTGTAGCAGCCATGAATTGTTGTAGCAGCCATGAATTGTTGTAGCAGCCATGAATTGTTGTAGCAGCCATGAATTGTTGTATCAGCCATGAATTGTTGTATCAGCCATGAATTGTTGTATCAGCCATGAATTGTTGTAGCAGCCATGAATTGTTGTATCAGCCATGAATTGTTGTATCAGCCATGAAATGTTGTAGCAGCCATGAATTGTTGTAGCAGCCATGAATTGTTGTAGCAGCCATGAATTGTTGCAGCAGCCATGAATTGTTGCAGCAGCCATGAATTGTTGTAGCAGCCATGAATTGTTGTAGCAGCCATGAATTGTTGTAGCAGCCATGAATTGTTGCAGTAGCCATGAATTGTTGCAGCAGCCATGAATTGTTGTAGCAGCCATGAATTGTTGCAGCAGCCATGAATTGTTGTAGCAGCCATGAATTGTTGTAGCAGCCATGAATTGTTGCAGCAGCCATGAATTGTTGCAGCAGCCATGAGTTGTTGTAGCAGCCATGAATTGTTGTATCAGCCATGAATTGTTGTAGCAGCCATGAATTGTTGTAGCAGCCATGAATTGTTGTAGCAGCCATGAATTGTTGTATCAGCCATGAATTGTTGTAGCAGCCATGAATTGTTGTATCAGCCATGAATTGTTGTAGCAGCCATGAATTGTTGTAGCAGCCATGATCTGTTTGGGACTCTACTGCCGCTCTTCTGTTACTCTACTGCCACTACTGTTACTCTACTGCCACTACTGTTACTCTACTGCCACTCTACTGTTACTCTACTGCCACTCTACTGTTACTCTACTGCCACTACTGTTACTCTACTGCCACTACTGTTACTCTACTGCCACTCTTCTGTTACTCTACTGCCACTCTACTGTTACTCTACTGCCGCTCTTCTGTTACTCTACTGCCACTACTGTTACTCTACTGCCACTACTGTTACTCTACTGCCACTACTGTTACTCTACTGCCACTACTGTTACTCTACTGCCACTCTTCTGTTACTCTACTGCCACTCTACTGTTACTCTACTGCCGCTCTTCTGTTACTCTACTGCCACTACTGTTACTCTACTGCCACTACTGTTACTCTACTGCCACTCTTCTGTTACTCTACTGCCACTCTACTGTTACTCTACTGCCGCTCTTCTGTTACTCTACTGCCACTACTGTTACTCTACTGCCACTACTGTTACTCTACTGCCACTCTACTGTTACTCTACTGCCACTCTACTGTTACTCTACTGCCACTACTGTTACTCTACTGCCACTCTACTGTTACTCTTCTGCCACTCTACTGTTACTCTACTGCCACTCTACTGTTACTCTACTGCCACTCTACTGTTACTCTACTGCCACTCTACTGTTACTCTACTGCCACTCTACTGTTACTCTTCTGCCACTCTACTGTTACTCTACTGCCACTCTACTGTTACTCTTCTGCCACTCTACTGTTATTCTACTGCCACTCTACTGTTACTCTACTGCCACTCTACTGTTATTCTACTGCCACTCTACTGTTACTCTACTGCCACTCTACTGTTACTCTACTGCCACTCTACTGTTACTCTACTGCCACTCTACTGTTACTCTACTGCCACTCTACTGTTACTCTACTGCCACTCTACTGTTACTCTACTGCCACTCTACTGTTACTCTTCTGCCACTCTACTGCTACTCTTCTGCCACTCTACTGTTACTCTACTGCCACTCTACTGTTACTCTACTGCCACTCTACTGTTACTCTACTGCCACTCTACTGTTACTCTACTGCCACTCTACTGTTACTCTTCTGCCACTCTACTGTTACTCTACTGCCACTCTACTGTTACTCTACTGCCACTCTACTGTTACTCTACTGCCACTCTACTGTTACTCTTCTGCCACTCTACTGTTATTCTACTGTCACTCTACTGTTACTCTACTGCCACTACTGTTACTCTACTGCCACTCTACTGTTACTCTTCTGCCACTCTACTGTTACTCTACTGCCACTCTACTGTTACTCTACTGCCACTCTACTGTTACTCTACTGCCACTCTACTGTTACTCTACTGCCACTCTACTGTTACTCTAATGCCACTCTACTGTTACTCTACTGCCACTCTACTGTTACTCTACTGCCGCTCTACTGTTACTCTACTGGCACTCTACTGTTACTCTACTACCACTCTACCGTTACTCTACTGCCATTCTACTGTTACTCTACTGCCACTCTACTGTTACTCTACTGCCACTCTACTGTTACTCTACTGCCACTCTATTGCCATTTTACTGTTACTCTACTGGCACTCTACTGCGTCTCTACTGCCACTTTACTGTTACTCTACTGGCACTCTACTACCAGTCTACTGTCACTCTACTGTTACTCTACTGCCACTCTACTGCCACTCTACTAACACTCTACTGGGACTATACATTCATTCACCACATCCTGGGAAGCGGGAATATCTACTGTAAGCGAGATAGTACTTCTAGGCTTCAGACTGATATATTTACACATGTTCCCAGACACATCACAAGCCGATAATTGTCTCGGCTTTATAAAACCATCAGTGACAGTATGACTGAGTCTGACAGTACGGACACTTCAAAGGTTTTGATGCTCTTACCTTAAACTTGACATCGTTGTGACTGTTCCTTGTAGGTACGTGGATATTACAACCCAGGAGTCCAAATGGCCTGTTATCCTGGGTGTAAAGGGAGCAAAATAAACACAGCAGAAAACTTTTGACTTATATTATCCTTCACCAATTTAGAACAGCAGTATGTACACTATATACACTATGTACAGTGATAGGTATTAGTGCAATCCACGGTAAGCAAGGCAGAAAAGAAGCCACTAGAGAGCAGACCGTGCTTCAACCAGCTCTAGACTGGGAATGACAAGGGCAGAGAGGAGAGTGGTACCCACGTAACCTCTGCGATTGCCAAAACCATCCTCTTATTGGCTGGAACCTGGTTACTGGAAGAACGACGGGGCCCCATCGTCAACCCTCGGTCACCTGGTTCACTGGTTGGGGGAGATAGCCTGTAAATGAGGGTGTGTACATGCGCCGAATAAAGCTTACGTACTCTTTGCATGCCACAGTGGTTGTGACTGTTCCTTGTAGGTACGTGGTTGTGACTGTTCCTTGTAGGTACGTGGTTGTGACTGTTCCTTGTAGGTACGTGGTTGTGACTGTTCCTTGTAGGTACGTGGTTGTGACTGTTCCTTGTAGGTACGTGGTTGTGACTGTTCCTTGTAGGTACGTGGTTGTGACTGTTCCTTGTAGGTACGTGGCAGTGACTGTTCCTTGTAGGTACATGGTTGTGACTGTTCCTTGTAGGTACGTGGTTGTGACTGTTCCTTGTAGGTACGTGGTTGTGACTGTTCCTTGTAGGTACATGGTTGTGACTGTTCCTTGTAGGTACGTGGTTGTGACTGTTCCTTGTAGGTACGTGGTTGTGACTCTTCCTTGTAGGTACGTGGTTGTGACTGTTCCTTGTAGGTACGTGGTTGTGACTGCTCCTTGTAGATACGTGGTTGTGACTCTTCCTTGTAGGTACGTGGTTGTGACTGTTCCTTGTAGGTACGTGGTTGTGACTGTTCCTTGTAGGTACGTGGCTGTGACTGTTCCTTGTAGGTACGTGGTTGTGACTCTTCCTTGTAGGTACGTGGTTGTGACTGTTCCTTGTAGGTACGTGGCAGTGACTGTTCCTTGTAGGTACGTGGTTGTGACTGTTCCTTGTAGATACGTGGTTGTGACTGTTCCTTGTAGGTACGTGGCAGTGACTGTTCCTTGTAGGTACGTGGTTGTGACTGTTCCCTGTAGATACGTGGTTGTGACTGTTCTTTATAGGTACGTGGTCGTGATTCTTGTAGGTACGTGGTTGTGACTGTTCCTTGTAGGTACGTGGTTGTGACTGTTCCTTGTAGGTACGTGGCAGTGACTGTTCCTTGTAGGTACGTGGTTGTGACTGTTCCTTGTAGGTACGTGGTTGTGACTGTTCCTTGTAGATACGTGGTTGTGACTGTTCCTTGTAGGTACGTGGCAGTGACTGTTCCTTGTAGGTACGTGGTTGTGACTGTTCCCTGTAGATACGTGGTTGTGACTGTTCTTTATAGGTACGTGGTCGTGATTCTTGTAGGTACGTGGTTGTGACTGTTCCTTGTAGGTACGTGGTTGTGACTGTTCCTTGTAGGTACGTGGCAGTGACTGTTCCTTGTAGGTACGTGGTTGTGACTGTTCCCTGTTGGTACGTTATTGTGACTGTTCCGTGTAGGTACGTGGTTGTGACTGATCCCTGTAGGTACGTGGTTGCGACTGTTTCTTGTAGGTACATGGCAGTGACTGTTCCTTGCAGGTACGTGGTTGTGACTTCCTTGTACGTACGTGGTAGTGACTGTTCCACGTTACTCTCGGAGTACTGTCGGAAGTAAGGTGGAGATTCGTGTACTTCCTCGAAAATGACACTGTTATTATCCAACATATCTGCCAACATATCTGCCAACATACCTGCCAATATATCTGCCATTTTAACCCATCCCACCTCACCACATACCCACCCCACACCCCACATACCCACCACACATCAAGACATACCCACCACACATCACCACATACCCACCCCATATACCCACCACACATCACCACATACCCACCGCACGCCCCACATACCCACCACACATCACCACATACCCACCCCACACCCCACATACCCACCACACATCACCACATACCCACCACACATCACCACATACCCACCCCACATACTCACCACACATCACCACATACCCACCTCATCCCACATACCCACCACACATCACTTACCCACCCCACATACCCACCACACATCACCACATACCCACCACACATCACCATATACCCACCACACATCACCACATACCCACCCCACACCCCACATGCCCACCACACATCGCCACATACCCACCACACATCACCACATACCCACCCCACATACCCACCAGACATCACCACATACCCACCCCACATACCCACCAGACATCACCACATACCCACCCCACATACCCACCACACATCACCACATACCCACCCCACATACCCACCACACATCACCACATACCCACCACACATCACCACATACCCACCCCACATACCCACCACACATCACCACATACCCACCACACATCACCACATACCCACCCCACATACCCACCACACATCACCACATACCCACCCCACACCCCACATACCCACCACATATCGCCACATACCCACCCTACATACCCACCACACATCACCACATACCCACCCCACACCCCACATACCCACCACACATCGCCACATACCCACCATACATCACCACATACCCACCCCACATACCCACCACACATCACCACATACCCACCGCACATCACCACATACCCACCGCACATCACCACATACCCAGCACACATCACCACATACCCA
>NC_091374.1:19590397-19600397 GCF_038502225.1 Cherax quadricarinatus
GTGTTGGTGATCCCTGTGTTGGTGATCCCTGTGATGGTGATCACTGTGTTGGTGATCCCTGTGTTGGTGATCCCTGTGTTGGTGATCCCTGTGTTGGTGATCCCTGTGTTGGTATTACAACCTAGGATTTCAAATGGCCTGTTATCCCAGGTGTAATGGGAGCAAATAAACACAGTAGAAAAAGTTTAGACTTATATTATCCTTCACCAATTTAGAACAGCAATATGTACACTATGTACAGTGATAAATATAGTGCACTCCACGGTAAGCAAGGCAGAAATAGAAGCCACAAGATAGCAGACCGTGCTTCAACCAGCTCTAGAGTGGGAATGACAAGGGCAGACAGGAGAGCGGTATCCACATAACCTCTGCGATTGCCAATCCCACCTTCTTATTGGCTAGAACCTGGTCACTAGTTGAACGATGGGGCCCCATCATCAACTCTTAGCAACCTGGTTCGCTGGTTGGGGGAGATAGCCTGTAAATGAGGGTGTGTCCATGCGCCGAATAAAGGTTACGTACTCTTCGCATGCCACAGTTGGTGATCCCTGTGATGGTGATCACTGTGTTGGTGATCACTGTGATGGTGATCACTGTGATGGTGATCACTGTGATGGTGATCACTGTGTTGGTGATCACTGTGATGGTGATCACTGTGATGGTGATCACTGTGATGGTGATCACTGTCTTGGTGATCACTGTCTTGGTGATCACTGTCTTGGTGATCACTGTCTTGGTGATCACTGTCTTGGTGATCACTGTCTTGGTGATCACTGTCTTGGTGATCACTGTCTTGGGTATCACTGTGCTGGTTGTCAGTGCAGAGAAAGGCAGGATACTGAAGTGCCTGTGGTAAGGCGTCTCTCAGTCTGCAGTGAATATGTTCAATCTGTCAGTCTTGGTAAGAATACAACATATTAGCTGTGATGGACCTAATATACTGATGACAAATGTGGTCCATCAATGTATTCCTTCAGAAGTAAGATAAGATAAGATAAGATAAGATAAGATTTCGTTCGGATTTTTAACCCCGGAGGGTTAGCCACCCAGGATAACCCAAGAAAGTCAGTGCGTCATCGAGGACTGTCTAACTTATTTCCATTGGGGTCCTTAATCTTGTCCCCCAGGATGCGACCCACACCAGTCGACTAACACCCAGGTACCTATTTGCTGCTAGGTGAACAGGACAACAGGTGTAAGGAAACGTGTCGAATGTTTCCACCCGCCCGGAATCGAACCCGGGCCCTCCGTGTGTGAAGCGGGAGCTTTAGCCACCAGGCCACCGGGCCATCTATAGACATGACCTACTTCCAGCAGGGGTTTTGTCCACTGGTGATGCCGTCTACCACTCCTTCACCTCCCCTTTTTATCAAGAATGACTGAACATAACGACTCCGGGACTGATTACGTCAAACTCCTCCTCCCACCTTTCTCTACTTTGGACTGAAGAAGATACTGACTAGCGAAACATTTCCAGAATAGACAAGGTGTTGCGCACGTGTCTCATTTATCAGCTGGTCAATTTTTTAAACTATTTATTCAGAGATGAGGGTGGTGGAGAAGAGGGTGGTGGAGAAGAGGGTGGTGGAGAAGAGGGTGGTGGAGAAGAGGGTGGTGGAGAAGAGGGTGATGGAGAAGAGGGTGGTGGAGAAGAGGGTGATGGAGAAGAGGGTGGTGGAGAAGAGGGTGGTGGAGATGAGGGTGGTGGAGATGAGGGTGGTGGAGATGAGGGTGGTGGACATGATGATGGTGGACATGAGGGTGATGGACATGAGGGTGGTGGTGACTGTGGTTGAGATGACAGTGGTGGACATGAGGGTGGTGGACATGAGGGTGGTGGAGATGAGGGTAGGGGAGATGAGGGTGGTGGAGATGAGGGTGGTGAAGATGATGGTGGTGGACATGATGATGGTGGACATGAGGGTGATGGACATGAGGGTGGTGGTGACTGTGGTGGAGATGACAGTGGTGGAGATGAGGGTGGTGGAGATGAGGGTGGTGGAGATGAGGGTGGTGGAGATGAGGGTGGTGAACATGATGGTGGACATGATGATGGTGGACATGAGGGTGATGGACATGAGGGTGGTGGAGATGACAGTAGTGGAGATGAGGGTGGTGGAGATGAGGGTAGTGGAGATGAGGATGGTGGAGATCAGGGTGCTGGAGATCAGGGTGCTGGAGATAAGGGTGCTGGAGATCAGGGTGCTGGAGATCACGGTGCTGGAGATCACGGTGCTGGAGATGAAGGTGGAGGAGATCAGGGTGGTGGAGATCAGGGTGCTGGAGATGAGGGTGGTGGAGATCAGGGTGGTGGAGATCAGGGTGGTGGAGATGAAGGTGGTGATGAGGGTGGTGGAGATGAAGGTGGTGGAGCTGAGGGTGGTGGAGATGAAGGTGGTGGAGATGAGGGTGGTGTAGATGATGGTGGTGGAGATGATGGTGGTGGAGATGAGGGTGGTGGAGATGAGGGTGGTGGAGATGAGGGTGGTGGGATGCAGTGTGCTGGCGGACAGGAGACAGAAAACCCTAAGAACAAGGGATTAAATATGGAGATCACCAATACAACCACTCTGAATTCTCCCAGCAAGTGCCGTAGTACTTTATGTAACATTCTCGCCTCTTCCTCCGTGTCTAACCACATTTTCTAAAGTTGTGGAGGGGTAAGCCAGTGGAAGGCCTCGGTCAGATGACCAAAAGCCTGAGTGGTAGGTCATGACTAAGATCCGCGTCAGGAAACACTTGTCCTGTTTCCTGACCAATCTTAACCTAACCCAACCTAACCTAACCTAAAATAACATGGGTGAGGTAGGTGGTGTTGGCTGTCAATATGACGTTTTTCAGAACGTAGTTCTAGCTGCCCAGACAATTTTTGTTCCAAGGGAAATTAGATCTAACAAAAATGATCCCAAATGGATGAACAATAGATTAAAACATCTCACTGGTCACAAGAGAGGCATATATAGGTGTATCAAAAGAAGGGATGGGCAGTTAAGAAATCAATATATTCAATTAAAGAGAGAAATAAAAAATGGAATAAGGAAAGCTAAAAGGGATTATGAGGCTAAGGTCGCAAGGGATTCGAAGACTAACCCAAAAGGGTTCTTTCAGGTATACAAAAGTAAGATTAGGAACAAGATTGGCCCACTTAAGAGTAACTCTGGTCAGATCACTGACAGTGATAGGGATATGTGTGAAATTCTCAATACTTACTTCCTCTCAGTTTTCACCAAGGAAAATACTAGCGATATTTCTGAAATAATAGATTATGTAGAACAGGACGATAATAAACTATGTATGATTGCGGTAACTAGTGACATGGTCCTCAGACAAATAGAGAAATTAAAACATAACAAATCCCCAGGTCCTGATGAACTGTTTGCAAGGGTGTTAAGGGAATGTAAAGAGGAACTTAGCATACCTTTGGCTAATCTTTTTAACATATCACTACAAACTGGCATAGTGCCTGATAAGTGGAAAATGGCAAATGTATTACCTATTTACAAGGCAGGGGACAGGTCCTTGGCTTCGAACTATAGACCAATAAGCCTTACCTCCATAGTGGGAAAATTTATGGAATCAATAATTGCCGAAGCAATTCGTAGCCATCTTGACAGGCACAGCTTGAATGATGATTCTCATCACGGTTTTACAAAGGGGCGTTCCTGTCTTACGAATTTACTAACTTTTTTCATTAAGGTGTTTGAAGAGGTAGATCATGAATATGATATTGTGTATATGGACTTCACACCAGAGGCTATTGAGGAAACTTAAGACACACGGAATAGGAGGAGAAATTTTTTCCTGGGTAGAGGCATGGTTGACAAATAGACAGCAGAGAGTTTGCATAAATGGGGAGAAGTCAGAATGGGGGCACTTCAAAAGCGGTGTTCCTCAGGGGTCAGTGTTGGGCCCCTTGTTGTTCACAATCTACATAAACGATATAGATGAGGGAATAAATAGCGACATAAGCAAATTTGCTGATGACACCAAAATAGGCCGTCCAATTCATTCTAATGAGGACACTAGAGTACTCCAGGATGATTTGAATAGACTGATGCAATGGTCAGAGACGTGACAGATGCAGTTTAATATTGACAAATGCAAAGTTCTAAATGTTGGACAGGAAAATAACCATGCCACATATCAACTAAATAATGCAGATCTTAATATTACGGATTGCGAAAAGGATTTAGGAGTAATCTAAAACCAAGACAACAGTGCATTAGTGTTCGCAATAAAGCTAACAGAATTCTTGGCTTCATAGCAAGAAGTATAAATACTAGAAGTCCTCAGGTTGTTCTTCAACTCTATATATCCTTGGTTAGGCCTCATTTAGACTATGCTGCTCAGTTCTGGTCACCGTATTACAGAATGGATAAAAATGCTCTGGAAAACGTACAGAGGAGGATGACAAAGTTGATCCTATGTATCAGAAATCTTCCATATGAGGACAGACTGAGGACCCTAAATCTGCACTCTCTCGAAAGGTGTAGAATTAGGGGGGGATAAGATTGAGGTGTATAAATGGAAAACAGGAATTAATAAAAGGGATGTAAATAGCATGGTAAAAATATCTAACATAGTCAGGACTCGCAAAAATGGTTTTAAGTTGGAAAAATTCAGATTCAGGAAGGATATAGGAAAGCACTGGTTTGGTAATAGAGTTGTGGATGAGTGGAACAAACTCGCGAGCACCGTCATAGAAGCCAAAACGTTGTGTAGTTTTAAAAATAGATTAGATAAATACATGAGTGGGTGCGGGTGGGTGTGAGTTGGACCTAACTAGCTTGTGCTAATAGGTCGGATGCAGTGCTCCTCCTTTAAGTGACGTGTCTGACCTCAACATGGTCAACATGGTTCAAAACAGGTCTCTCCTTTCTTTCGAATCTGCTGGACCTTAAAGACATGGTCTTGGATACTCTTGAAAACAGACAAAATGCAGATGTCGTATATACTGACTTTGCCAAAACTTTTGAGAAGTGCGGCCATGGGGTAAACAGAGTCAAATTAGGTGCTGCTGCAGTGAAAACTTATGTCCCCCAAGGAGCGGTGCTACTTCCACTCCTCATTTTCATTTTCGTGTTAGACAGTGACATTCTCTGTTAGCCAGTGACATTCTCTGTTAGACAGTGACATTCTCTGTTAGACAGTGACATTCTCTGTTAGACAGTGACATTCTCTGTTAGACAGTGACATTCTCTGTTAGACAGTGACATTCTCTGTTAGACAGTGACATTCTCTGTTAGACAGTGACATTCTCTGTTAGACAGTGACATTCTCTGTAGACGATAAAAGAATTTTGTATTAAAGTATTCCAGTGGGCCACTGACAACAAAACTAAGTATTCCAGTGGGCCACTGACAACAAAACCAAGTATTCCAGTGGGCCACTGACAACAAAACTAAGTATTCCAGTGGGCCACTGACAACAAAACCAAGTATTCCAGTGGGCCACTGACAACAAAACCAAGTATTCCAGTGGGCCACTGACAACAAAACTAAGTATTCCAGTGGGCCACTGACAACAAAACTAAGTATTCCAGTGGGCCACTGACAACAAAACCAAGTATTCCAGTGGGCCACTGACAACAAAACCAAGTATTCCAGTGGGCCACTGACAACAAAACTAAGTATTCCAGTGGGCTACTGACAACAAAACCAAGTATTCCAGTGGGCCACTGACAACAAAACCAAGTATTCCAGTGGGCCACTGACAACAAAACCAAGTATTCCAGTGGGCCACTGACAACAAAACTAAGTATTCTAGTGGGCCACTGACAACAAAACTAAGTATTCCAGTGGGCCACTGACAACAAAACCAAGTATTCCAGTGGGCCACTGACAACAAAACCAAGTATTCCAGTGGGCCACTGACAACAAAACCAAGTATTCCAGTGGGCCACTGACAACAAAACCAAGTATTCCAGTGGGCCACTGACAACAAAACCAAGTATTCCAGTGGGCCACTGACAACAAAACTAAGTATTCCAGTGGGCCACTGACAACAAAACCAAGTATTCCAGTGGGCCACTGACAACAAAACCAAGTATTCCAGTGGGCCACTGACAACAAAACCAAGTATTCCAGTGGGCCACTGACAACAAAACTAAGTATTCCAGTCGGCCACTGACAACAAAACCAAGTATTCCAGTGGGCCACTGACAACAAAACTAAGTATTCCAGTGGGCCACTGACAACAAAACTAAGTATTCCAGTGGGCCACTGACAACAAAACCAAGTATTCCAGTGGGCCACTGACAACAAAACCAAGTATTCCAGTGGGCCACTGACAACAAAACCAAGTATTCCAGTGGGCCACTGACAACAAAACTAAGTATTCCAGTGGGCCACTGACAACAATACCAAGTATTCCAGTGGGCCACTGACAACAAAACCAAGTATTCCAGTGGGCCACTGACAACAAAACCAAGTATTCCAGTGGGCCACTGACAACAAAACTAAGTATTCCAGTGGGCCACTGACAACAAAACCAAGTATTCCAGTGGGCCACTGACAACAAAACTAAGTATTCCAGTGGGCCACTGACAACAAAACTAAGTATTCCAGTGGGCCACTGACAACAAAACTAAGTATTTCAGTGGGCCACTGACAACAAAACCAAGTATTCCAGTGGGCCACTGACAACAAAACCAAGTATTCCAGTGGGCCACTGACAACAAAACTAAGTATTCCAGTGGGCCACTGACAACAAAACCAAGTATTCCAGTGGGCCACTGACAACAAAACCAAGTATTCCAGTGGGCCACTGACAACAAAACTAAGTATTCCAGTGGGCCACTGACAACAAAACTAAGTATTCCAGTGGGCCACTGACAACAAAACTAAGTATTCCAGTGGGTCACTGACAACAAAACCAAGTATTCCAGTGGGCCACTGACAACAAAACCAAGTATTCCAGTGGGCCACTGACAACAAAACTAAGTATTCCAGTGGGCCACTGACAACAAAACCAAATATTCCAGTGGGACACTGACAACAAAACCAAGTATTCCAGTGGGACACTGACAACAAAACTAAGTATTCCAGTGGGACACTGACAACAAAACTAAGTATTCCAGTGGGCCACTGACAACAAAACCAAGTATTCCAGTGGGACACTGACAACAAAACCAAGTATTCCAGTGGGACACTGACAGCAAAACAAAGTATTCCAGTGGGTCACTGACAACAAAACTAAGTATTCCAGTGGGCCACTGACAACAAAACTAAATATTCCAGTGGGCCACTGACAACAAAACCATGTATTCCAGTGGGCCACTGACAACAAAACTAAGTATTCCAGTAGGCCACTGACAACAAAACCAAGTATTCCAGTGGGCCACTGACAACAAAACCAAGTATTCAAGTGGGCCACTGACAACAAAACCAAGTATTCCAGTGGGCCACTGACAACAAAACCAAGTATTCCAGTGGGCCACTGACAACAAAATTAAGTATTCCAGTGGGCCACTGACAACAAAACTAAGTATTCCAGTGGGCAACTGACAACAAAACCAAGTATTCCAGTGGGCCACTGACAACAAAACCAAGTATTCAAGTGGGCCACTGACAACAAAACCAAGTATTCCAGTGGGCCACTGACAACAAAACCAAGTGTTCCAGTGGGCCACTGACAACAAAACCAAGTATTCCAGTGGGCCACTGACAACAAAACCAAGTATTCCAGTGGGCCACTGGCAACCAAACCAAGTATTCCAGTGGGCCACTGGCAACCAAACCAAGTATTCCAGTGGGCCACTGTAACAAGAAAGCCAAGTTTTCCAGTGGGCCACTGACAACAAAACTAAGTATTCCAGTCGGCCACTGACAACAAAACCAAGTATTCCAGTGGGCCACTGACAACAAAACCAAGTATTCCAGTGGGCCACTGACAACCAAACCAAGTATTCCAGTGGGCCACTGACAACAAAACCAAGTATTCAAGTGGGCCACTGACAACAAAACCAAGTATTCCAGTGGGCCACTGACAACAAAACCAAGTGTTCCAGTGGGCCACTGACAACAAAACCAAGTATTCCAGTGGGCCACTGACAACAAAACCAAGTATTCCAGTGGGCCACTGGCAACCAAACCAAGTATTCCAGTGGGCCACTGTAACAAGAAAGCCAAGTTTTCCAGTGGGCCACTGACAACAAAACTAAGTATTCCAGTCGGCCACTGACAACAAAACCAAGTATTCCAGTGGGCCACTGACAACAAAACCAAGTATTCCAGTGGGCCACTGACAACAAAACCAAGTATTCCAGTTTGCCACTGACAACAAAACCAAGTATTCCAGTGGGCCACTGACAACCAAACCAAGTATTCCAGTGGGCCACTGTAACAAGAAAGCCAAGTTTTCCAGTGGGCCACTGAAAACAAAACCAAATATTCCAGTGGGCCACTGACAACAAAGCCAAATATTCCAGTGGGCCACTGACAACAATGTGATATTTAGTGAGGACTAATTTCAATTATTACACCTTGGAAGAATGAAGGAAATAAAAGCAAGATCTGAGCCCACTCAAAGGACTCTAAGTCACTTGTGAGAGACCTGGGAGTGATAATGTTAGATCTCACGATCAAGGAGTACAAAATTAATATCGCAAGTGAGAGAAATATTATAAATTAGTTAGTTAGAAGGTTGAAAACAGAGAAATGCCAAGCCAATGATAACGCTCTTTAGAGTACTCGTTCTCTCTAGGCTGGAGTACTGCTGTGTACTAACGGCCTCCTTCCAGGCAGGAGAAACTGATGACTTGAAAAATGCACTGAGAACTTTCACAACTCGTTTAAACTCAGTCTAGCACCTAAATTACTGTTAGCACCTGAAATCCCTAGAACTGTACACCATAGAACGTAGGTGAGAAAGATACATTCTGGAAGTATTGGTCTCAGAGAGACCGTGAAGGATACCTCCACTGAGAAGCAGGAGACTGATCAGTATACTGAGAAGGAACTTGGTAAATATTAAAGATCCACCGCTCTTCAGGTATCCGGCAGGATACCTCCTCCCTTCATGCATAAGGAGGGATCACCAACAAACACCTGGCTGTCTTCAAGGGATAACTCAACTGATTCCTCAAAACAGTTCCTGATCAGCCGTATTGTGGTGCATTTGGTGGTCTGAGGGAGGAGGGCAAAAACAGCTTGATCAGTCAGGCTAGCAATCAGGAAGTCTGGTATGGGACCGGGCCGCGGGTGCAGTGACCTCCGGAAGCAGGTCACTGCACCCATCATACTTTGAATCTAAAACAAGGAAAGAACAAGTTGAGTTTATCAAAAAAATGTTGAAGTCACCCCATTCCCAGCAGGTTTTTGTTAAAGCGTCAACATACATAAACCAGATCATGTTCGGTGGTTTAATTTGCAAGAGCAGATATTTCTGAAAACATTCCGTGCGTGGGTTGAAAACACAGAGGTCAACGGACGTCCCATAATGCAGTCATATTCCTGTTTCAAAATCTGTGCAATAAACGATAATATATTTCATACTATGGAACAATGCTCTTCTCCAGACTGAGGGACTGACCACCTCAAAACTTTAAGGGTGATGGACTGATTACATCGTCTTCAAGTCTCTTCTGCTTCTATCAACTTTTCTGTACTCGACTGAAGAAGCCTACTGTGTAGGCGAAACGTTTCGAAATAAAGATACCTAACTGTTGCATATGTGTCTTACCTAACAACACATTCCAGGATATGTAAAGTCTTGCTAAACTGATGATTTTCTGGCTACTGACTCGACGTTCCTGGAACCATCCAGCGTTACTTAAATTAAGGTTACTGACTTTCCCAATGTAACCTTTAGAGTGATTAATGTGGGTATCAGAGAATTTTCTCGTGAAAAAATTGGTTTTAATTAATGGGTTTAAGAAGACGGTATTCCTTGTGAACTCTGGGTAGTCCATCAGAGAAGGCTTGAGTCAAATATTTTCAACGCTTGCAAGATTTCTATATACCTGGAGTATATCTGGAGAGAGTTCCGGGGGTCAACGCTT